>NC_057804.1:95091985-95141638 GCF_018294505.1 Triticum aestivum
ATAAAGAGGGAGGGGGCGGACGTTTCGCCCTTCCGAATAAAGAAACCACCCACGATCTCTCCCACGACGCCGCATTCAACGCGTGCCGTTAGGGGAGGGCGCGGTGGATACGGAGCAAGATTCGGCGTAACCCAGGCCGCGTGTGCCCGTGCCCTGTTTTGGGCCTGGCCCAACAGCGCTCGGCACCGTGTGTGGCCCAGGCCCGGGGGCTCCTGTCGGTGTACTAGAGTAGGGGTACCCTAGTATCCCGAACTTGTGCACGGGCAGTTGTAGCACCCCGCGGCAAGGCTTGCCGGGCGACCGCCAAGGTCCTCCGTGGTTCCCTTGGAGCCATTCAAGAACAAAGTATTTGAGCTCAGGAGACAAGGCCCCGGCAAGAGGAGCTTGTCGGGAAGGCCAACCAAGGCATCTCGAGGCCCGGTGAGCGACAAGCTTCCGGACCCGACAAGACAACGGCCGCAGCAAGGCGCTTGCCGCGGAAGGCGGCCACCCTGTACCCACGCTCCAGCACATCCACCAACGTGTCGCTCTGGGGCCTTTCCAGGCGCGCGTGGCGGAAGGCTGTGCAGCCAGCGGTGCACGGTGCCATGCGGAGCTGACAAGACTGCCATCGTGGCGAGCGGTGGCGTCCCTGACGGTACCTTTCTGCACTGTTTGGGCGACTCAGACGGGCATTTAATGCCCTTGTCCCCTGCCGTCAGGGTTAGGTAGGATGCACTGTACAAATAACTGTACCAACCACCTCGCTTTTTACACTTTTACCCTTCTCTGCGTTGCCACCTGTCGGTGACCCCTTTAGCGTATAAAAGGAGGCCCATGCGCAACATAGAGGGGGTTCGACTCATTCGTAAGTCAGAAAAACACTTAGCTCGCTCGAGCAAGAACACAATACAATCAGACAAGCAGCAGTAGGAGTATTATCTCTCCGAAGAGCTCCGAAGCTGCGTAAACTGCTCGTGTGCTTCGCCTCGATCTGCTCTTCGTGCGACCTCCGCCCCCCGCCGAACCGAAAGGGGCTCGATCCGCCGGCCCCATAGGTGTTCGTGGACCAGTTTCCCCGACACTGCGCTAACTATCACTTGTTCTTCAAGCCTCCCAATTTGCCATGTCAGCCTCTAAACTTTTTCACCCTTCCTAGCAAACCGATGCTTGGCTATGTTACCGCTTAGCTCAACCCCTCTTATAGCGTTGTTAGTTGCAGGTGAAGTTGAAGATTGCTCCGTGACAGACATGATTATGTTGGGATATCACTATATCTCTTATTTAATTAATGCATCTATATACTTGGTAAAGGGTGGAAGACTCGACCTTATGCCTAGTGTTTTGTTCCACTCTTGCCAGCCTAGTTTCCGTCATACCGGTGTTATGTTCCTTGATTTTGCGTTCCTTACGCGGTTGGGTGATTTATGGGACCGCCTTGATAGTTCGCTTTGAATAAAACTCCTCCAGCAAGGCCCAACCTTGGTTTTACCATTTGCCTCACCACCACCTATACCCTTCCCTTGGGTCGGCTAACCCGAGGGTCATCTATATTTTAGCCCCCCCCCCGGGACAGTGCTTCTCTAAGTGCTGGTCCAAACTGAGTAGACTGCGGGGCCACCTCGGGGAAACTTGAGGGCTGGTTTTACTCGTAGGATGTCTCATCCGGTGTTGCCCTGAGAACGAGATATGTGCAGCTCCTATCGGGATTATCGGCACATCGGGCGGCTTTGATGGTCTTGTTTTACCATTGTCGAAATGTCTTGTAAACCAGGATTCCGAGACTGATCGGATCTTCCTACAAGAAGGAATATCCTTCGTTGACCGTGAGAGATTATAATGGGCTAAGTTGGGACACCACTGCAGGGTTTAAACTTTCAAGAGCTGTGCCCGCGGTTATGTGGTAGATGGGAATTTGTTAACATTCGGTTGTAGATAACTTGACACCAGATTTGATTGAAAACGCATCAACCGCGTGTGTAGCCGTGATGGTCTCTTTTCGGCGGAGTCCGGGAAGTGAACATGGTTTTGGGTTATGTTTGACGTAAGTAGGAGTTCAGGATCATTTCTTGATCATTGCTAGCTTCACGACCGTTCCGTTTGCTCTCTTCTCACTCTTATTTGCGTATGTTAGCCACCATATATGCTTAGTCGCTGCTGCAACCTCACCACTTTACCCCTTCCTTACCCATTAAGCTTTGCTAGTCTTGATACCCATGGTAATGGGATTGCTGAGTCCTCATGGCTCACAGATTACTACAACAACAGTTGCAGGTACAGGTTATGCGATGATCATGATGCGAGAGCGATGTTTGCTTGTTTTGGAGTTCTTCTTCTGCTTCTTCTTCGATCAGGGGATAGGTTCTAGGTCGGCAGCCTGGGCTAACAGGGTGGATGTCGTTTGAGTTTTTGTTTGTGTTTCATCCATAGTCGGATGGTGCTCTTATGTAAGATGATGTTGTATTCGTGTGGCATTGTATGCCTTTGGTTTGTATCCCCATCTATTATGTAATGTTGATGTAATGATATCCACCTTTCAAAAGCGTATCAATATGCGGTTCTATCCTTGGTGGGACCTTTGAGTCTCTTTAGGATAGTATCGCATATTGGGCGTGACAAGTTGAGCCTAAATTTTTGCTTCTTCATATAATGTGTGCTATCCTTGGAATGTCATTTTATCTTGTTTTTGACTGCTTTTTTTAATAAAATACTTATATATGAAACTTTTAAATAAGAGAGAGCCCTTACATAGCTATCTATTTACTTAACTACTCGCATGATCTTCACTTATATATTTGTGGAGTTAGTTTGTCATTTACTCTTGTGCTTTACTTATATCCTATGAGTAAGTTGTTGAATAAATTGAATGTCATGAAGTTGAAATCATATCATTCCTAGTGATAGCTTCACACTGGGTTTAGAAAGTGAAATCTTTTGAGGCTTTACAATCACAATATTGGTCATACAAGCAATTCACGAATAATTAGTATAAGGAAGAGAACTTTCACATGCAAATACACTATCTTGGAAATGTTTTGTGAATTTGAGCCCCCATCAAAATATTATATGCCAAAATTGTTGATGTTGTACAAGGAAGACAACATAATGATTTATGTTTGTTCATATTCACATAGAAGTTATATTGTCATAGATCCTTCAACATGTGGTGCTTGCCCCCTATTTTTGCTAGCCAAAAATTCTGCAACAAGTAGAGATAGTACTTGTGCATCCAAAAACCCTTAAACCCAAATCTTATTTTCAAGTGTCCACCATACCTACCTAAGGATTGAGAAAGATCCTTCAAGTAAGTTGTCATCAGTGTAATAAGGCAATAAAAATTGCTTCCAAAAGTGTTAGATGATTTAGTGTAAGATAAAACTGAGCATTGTATGTACTTGTGACGGCAAAGAATAAAAGCGACAGACTGCATAATAAAGGTTGCTATCATAAGGGGTAATATAACGTGACGTTCTTTTGCACGAAGGGGTTGAGCATACAAACAAATAAGCGCATGGCAACCTCTGCTTCCCTCTGCGAAGGGCCTATCTTTTACTTTTATGTATTTACTTTCATGCAAGAGTCAAAGTTTTTCTCTCTATTCCTTTTTATTTTTCTCCTTTGGCAAGCATCATGTGATGAGGAAAGATCTAGGCACATATATCCAGTTGAATATGGGTAGCATGAGTTATTATTGTTGACATCACCCAAACGTGAATACGTTGGGAGGCGAAATTATAAGCACCTATCTTTCTATGTGTCCGGTTGAAACGTTTTGCTCGTGTGTATGCGGTGAGTGTTAGCAATCATAAAAAACTATAAGATGGTTGAGTATGTGGAGCTCTTACTTAGACTCTGTTGAATAAGTTGAATTGCAATTGCTTGGTGACTGGGAACATAGGTTGTTGAGTTTCAAGAGAGTTCATTGTTTGAACCTTAACATGTGAATTTGTTGCTACTATAACATGAGAAGTTTTATAAGAAAGAATTATCATTGATGAAACTTATGCACTTTTGCTAGCATTCACACTTCATTAATTATTTCTTTTATCATTTACCTACTCAAGGACGAGTAGGAATTAAGCTTGGGGATGCTGATTTGTCTCCAACGTATCTATAATTTATGAAGTATTCATGCTATTATATTATCATTATTGGATGTTTTACAATCATTTTATAGCAACTTTATATCATTTTTTCTGACTAACCTGTTGGCCCAGTGCCCAGTGCCAGTTGCTGTTTTTTGCTTGTTTTTTACATCGCAGGAAATCAATATCAAATGGAGTCCAAACACCGTGTAACTTTTTGGAGATTTTTTGTAGACCAGAAGGAACCCAATGGGCCTGAGCTGCACCTGGTGGTGCCTCAAGGAGGGCACAACCCACCAGGGCGCGCCAGGGCTGCCTGGCGCGCCCAGGTGAGTTGTGCCCACCTCGGTGGCCTCCCGTACCCCTTCTTTGCACTATAAATTCCCAAATATTCTGAAACCCTTCGGGGTAGCCCTAGATCAAAAGTTCCGCCGCCGCAAGGTCTCTATATCTGCGAAAACCAATCTAGACCCTGTTCCGGCACCCTGCCGGTGGGGGGAATCATCTCCGGTGGCCATCTTCATCATCCCGGCGGCCATGACGATGAGGAGGGAGTAGTCCACCCTCGGGGCTGAAGGTTTGTACCAGTAGCTATGTGTTTGATCTCTCTCTCTCTCTCATGATCTATATCATGGGATTTGTTAATATAGTCAGATCATATGATGTTTCTTCCCTCTATACTCTTGTTATGATGAATTGAATCTTTACCCTTCAAAGTTTTGTCTTGTCAGATTGAATATTCAGAGATGAGAACACATGATATATCTCTTGCAAGAATACTTGAGGTGACAATGAGGTATCTTATTGATTCACTTGATATGTGTTATGGCATTCAACTCGCGGATTCCCGTGGTGATATTGGGGTAATCTATGCATAGGGGTTGATGCACGTTTTTCATCGACATAAACTTTGGGGTCTCTTTATAGTTTATTGTGTGGATTGAGTATTATGAATATGAATTTGCTTTGGTGTTATTCTAGTACGAACTCTAGGATAGATCGAACGAAAAAATAGCTTTGTGTTATTTTAGTATGAACTCTTGAATAGATCGAACGGAAAGAATAGATTTGAGGTGGTTTCGTGACCTACAAACAATCCCTATCTTTTGTTCTCCGCTAATAGAAACTTGGGAGTGATTCTTTATTGCACTTTGAGGGATAATCATATGATCCAACTATTTTAGCATTGTTGAGAGGTTGCACTAGCGAAAGTACGGACCATATGCCTCATTTTTAAGCATTGCAATACCGTTTTTGTGCCCGTTCACTATTTTGCTACCTTGCTGTTTTTATTTATTCAGATTATAAAAATATATTTCTACCATCAATATTACACTTTTATCACCATCTCTTCGCTAAACTAGTGCACCTATACAATTTGCCATTGTATTGGGTGTGTTGGGGACACAAGAGACTTTTTGTTATTTGGTTGCAGGGTTGCTTGAGAGAGACCATCTTCATCCTACACCTCCACGGATTGATAAACCTTAGGTCATCCAACTTGAGGGAAAATTGCTACTGTCCTACAAAACTCTGCGCTTGGAGGCCCAACACGAGTCTACAAGAATAAAGTTGCGTAGTAGACATCATGGAACTTCCCTCCCGGAGGGGGAAATCATCATCATCATCATCACCAACAACTCTCCCATCTTGGGGAGGGCAATCTCCATCAACATATTCAACAACACCATCTCCTCTCAAATCCTAGTTCATCTCTTGTGTTCGATCTTTGTACCGGAACTATAGATTGGTGCTTGTGGGTGACTAGTAGTGTTGATTACATCTTGTAGTTGATTACTATATGGTTTATTTGGTGGAAGATTATATGTTCAGATCCATTATGCTATTTAATACCCCTCTGATCTTGACCATGATTATTATTTGTGAGTAGTTACTTTTTTTCTTGAGGTCACAGGAGAAATCATGTTGCAAGTAATCATGTGAACTTGATATGTGTTCGATATTTTGATGATATGTATGTTGTCATTCCCTTAGTGGTGTCATGTGAACATCGACTACATGACACTTCACCACATTTGGGCCTAAGCGAATGCATTGTTGAGTAGTTATTAGATGATGGGTTCTGAGAGTGTCATAAGCTTAAACCCTAGTTTATGCGCTATTCTGTAAGGGACCGATTGGATCCAAAAGTTTAATACTATGGTTAGAATTTATTCTTAGTACTTTTCTCATAGTTGCGGATGCTTGCGAGGTAGTTAATCATAAGTAGGAGGTTTGTTCAAGTAAGAACAATACCTAAGCATCGCTCCATCCACATACCAAATTATCAAAGTAGCGAACACAAATCGAACCAACATGATGAAAGTGACTAGATCAAATTCCCGTGTACCCTCAAGAACACACTTTGCTTATCATAAGAGACCATTTTGGCCTATACTTTTCCTCGAAAGGATTGGGCTACCTTGCTGCACTTTTGTTACTACTACCGTTGCTTGCTCGTTACAAATTATCTTGCTATCAAACTACTCTGTTACTTACAATTTCAGCACTTGCAAACATTACCTTGCTGAAAACCACTTGCCATTTCCTTCTGCTCCTCGTTGGGTTCAGCACTCTTACTTATCGAAAAGGCTACAATTGATCCCATATACTTGTGGGTCATCAAGGCTCTTTTATGGCACCGTTGTCAGGGAGTGAAGCGCTCTTGGTAAGTGGAAATTGGTAAGGAAAAATTATTACTACATGCTGAAATTTATTGTCACTTGTTACTATGGAAAAAAATATCCTTTGAGGGGTTTGTTCGGGGTATCTTCACCTCGACCGGAACCACAATTAGTTACCCCTCAACCTACTACACCTACTGAAAATATTGAATATGAAATTCCTTCGGGTATGGTAGAACAACTACTAGCTAATCCTTATGCAGGAGATGGAACCGAACATCCTGATAAGCACTTGATATATGTGGATGAAATTTGCGGATTGTTTAAGCTTGTAGCTTTACCCGGAGATGAAGCTAAGAAGAAGGTTTTCCCTTTATCTTTGAAGGTAAAGGCATTGACATGGTATAGGCTATGCGATGATATTGGATCTTGGAACTAGAATCGGTTGAAATTAGAATTCCATCAAAAAACTTATCCTGTGCATATAGTTCATCGTGATCAGAATTATATATATAATTTTTGGCCCCGTGAAGGAGAAAGTATCACTCTAGCTATGGGGAGGCTTAAGTCATGCCCCAATCATGAGCTCTCAAGAGAATTTATTTTTTTGAATTTTTATGGTCCGCTTTCTCGTAATGATCAATCCATGCTCGATACTTCTTGTAATGGTTCTTTTAAGAAGAAGACTAGTGAATTCCGGTGGGATCTTTTACAAAGAATTAAACGCAACTCTGAAGATTGGGAACTCGACGAAGGTAAAGAGTTAGGTATTGAGATTAAGTTTGATTGTGTTAAATCTTTTATGAATATTGTCGATGTTCTGGGAACGGGGATCCCCAGACTTGCCTGCCTGCGGCCTTGGCCTGGCTCAAGCAGTGGCCTAGTGCGGCCCACCTTCATCAGCTCAAGCTCAAGACCCTCACGAGGGGCCAAGCCTCGCGGGGTGGACGACAGGAAGCTTCCTCAGGATCAGCCTCGTCAGGCAGGCTCACAAGGAGGCAGAGAGATCAAGGCAGGGGTACGTCACGAGGTGCCCATGACGCAAGCCATGATGATCGAGGCCAGGCGGGCGCCAGGCAGGCGCCGGCTTGTGTAGTGTCCTTGTTTCCCCTTTGGTACAAAGGGAGCAAGCACAGGACAAGGCATCAGGCAAGGGTTACCATTTCGGTGCAACAAGACCAAGACCAGCAGAGCGGCATGATGGAGGTCACCATGGAGCCCAAAACGGCGTCATCGTCAGAGTCTTTGGCAGTCGAAGACCAACTTTAGTCAGGATAAGTGTACTAGATGTTCCCCTTCAAAATGGCAAATTGTTGGCGCCCTACCCGCTCAATATTTGGGAAGAGGACCAGGGCCTCTCTCTATATATAGGACTAGCCACCCACCGTGGGAGGGAGAGAGTTCATCCACACCGCTAAAAGAACATCCCTCGCGAGGCTGTTCTTCCCTTGTATTATTCATCATCAGCCCCTGTGGCCATCCACCACACCACACACAGGAGTAGGGTATTACACCACAATGGTGGCCTGAACCAGTATAAACCTCGTGTCCCGTGTGTGTGTTCATCTTTCTAGCCTAGATTCCTTGTGAGGCTGCGAGACGTGAGTTGGTAGGAGAGAGATCTTTGCGTGCACCCCAGAGTTCGAACCTCAAGGGTCTGCCCGAACCCGAAATCCGACATTTGGCGTGCCAGGTAGGGGTACGATGGAATCTTTTCTTCCGTCATCCCGTGTTTCGTCGTCCGCCGCGCCCATGTCTGACGCTCGCCGAGCCCGCGCCGAGCGTCGGGCTGCTCTCGCGGCCCATGTTACCCAGACGGCCCCCGTCGGCAGGTCTCCCCGTCGTTCCCCGTCACCTTCCGCCCACGCCTCCACTGGCTCGGCAGGGAACGAACAGCTGGCGTCGTCACTGCATCCCTCGGTGCGGCAAGAAGGCCGCATCGCCACCCCGTCGCTGACTCCAGTAGGCTCGTCATCACATGCACGTCGCGCTCCTACGGACGCGCATGCCGCGTTGCTCCTGGCGCGTGAGCTCCTGCACTACCGCCCCGTCGACGACCTCTACGACGAGTTGCTCGCTCGCATCACCAAGCTCGTCAGCGCCGCAGGGGGCTCTGCATCGCCCTCCATCCTGCGCGGGCAACGCGGCTCCGGAGGCGCCTCTGCCGCGTCCTCCTCAAGAAGGCGCCCTGGCCCCAAGGCACGTGGCCCCTGGACGAGACCCACCGCGTCCAGCGCCCGCGCAGCAAGAAAAGAGCTGCCAAGAGGTCCCTCGCCCTCAAGAAGGTGCTCGCGTGCTCCCTGGGCCAGCACGCCATGACCGTGCTCCTGCTCCAGCGTGCCAAGACCCCGCGCTACTCCTGGCGGCAGCGCGTGGAGACCTCCAAGATCAAGCCCTTCGTCACCAAAGGCCCCTGATGGCCACCGCAGGCTGCCGCGCCTTCACCACAGAGCTGTGCAGCGTGGCCTGGCCGGGTAAGTTCAAGCCAGATCTGCCTCCTCGCTACGATGGAACTGCCGACCCCGCGAAGTTCCTCCAGCTCTACGAGCTGGGCATCAAGGTGGCCAACAGGGACGGTCATGACGAACTGGTTTCCCATAGCGCTCAAGGATGGCGCCCGCATCTGGCTCATGAACCTGCCTCCCAGCACGATCTCCTCTTGGGACGAGATGCGCACTCGCTTCATCGCCAACTTCCAAGGCACTCGCGTCCGGCCCCCGACCATGAGTGACTTGCGCCGCATCAAGCAACAGCCTGGAGAGACCCTGCAAAAGTACATCCGGCGCTTCAACAACGCCCGCCTCAAGATCCCCAGGGTGACTAAGGAAGCCATCATCTTAGCCTTCTCCAATGGCATTCGTGACATCAAGATGAAGGAAGAGCTGGCGATCCATGAGGATCTGTGCACATCTCTGGAGCCGTTAAACTTGGCGACCAAGTGCGCCAGAGCTGAGGAAGGGCGCCTCTCCCTCCTCAAGCTTCCAGCTGCTGATCTGGAAGAGAAGAAGCGCAAGGTCAAGGATGTGAAGCGCAAATGAGCGGCTGTGCTCGCAGCAGAGCCAGACACCAAGCAAGGGAGGGATCAACCGGAGTCATCCAAGGGCAGCCGATACTGCGTGTACCACGACCTCCACACTCACAACACCAACAAGTGCCAAGAGCTCAGAGCTATGCGAGATGGACATATCGGCCGATGCCCCGAGCGCAACGATCGGGGCTATGGTCGAGGAGGAGGAAGAGGTGGAGGACGATGGGAAGACCGTGGCCCTCGCCAAGGGTGGCGTGACCGACCTCGCAAGGACCGCTGGCAGGACCAGCCTCGCGAGGGGGGTTGGAGGGATCATCCTCGTGAGGATCGCCCGCAAGGCAACGCAGGCCTCCCTCCTCTGCCACCACCGCCAAGGAGGAATGAAGACCAGCATCAGGACGAGGGGGCTGGGGGCTTCCAGGAGCCGCACTCAATCGCTTGCATCCTGGGCAGAGCTTAAGCCCCGGCCTCTCAGCGCATCTTCAAGCAGTTTGCTCGCGAGGTGAATGCAGTCCTCCCAAAGCCCGAGGCCTCGCGCCCTCTCAGGTGGTCCACATGTGCCATCACGTTCAGCTCAGCGGATCATTTCAAGTGCGCAGCAACGGCTAGAGTTCTCCCAATGCTCCGTTCCCCAGTCATCAGGAATGTGTAGGTCACCAGGACCCTCATTGATGGTGGAGCAGGGCTCAACGTTCTGTCTGTCGAGACATTCAACGATCTCCAAGTGTCGTATGATCAACTTCAGCCAACCAAGCGTTTCTCAGGACTAACTGGTGGTTCTACCACCCCGATAGGGCAGGTCCGCCTCCCTGTCACCTTCGGACAGTGCAAGAACTACCGTACTGAGCTCATCGACTTCGATGTCGCCCACATTCGCCTGCCATACAATGCCATCCTCGGGTATCCGGCCCTGGCCAAGTTCATGGCAGTAACCCATCATGGCTACAATGTCCTCAAGATGCCAGGAAGAAGTGGTGTGATCACAGTTCCCTATGAGGAGAAGGATGTAGTGCGTTCTCTGGAGCGTGCCTTCCAGGCTACGTCAATCGAAGATCCAGATCACAGGAGAAGGAGCCTCCCCGAGGCAGTCCCTAAGAAGAAGAAGACATCACCTGGCCTGAGCCCTCAGGAGGTAGGCACCTCCGGTGGCACGCATCAGGATCCGCGCCCGTTCAAGGGGCGCCTCCCTCTGTCCCATATGAAGGAGCTGTCACATCCCTAGTCTGGTATGACCTAGACTAGCTAGTCATTTGTGCATCATGTTTAAATTTTCATTTAAATTTGAAATGAGGATTGGTGGAACCCTCAGAATCATTTTTGAAAATGAACCAAATAAAAATTTCTCCAAAGGGGTCCAAGAAAATGCTCATGTTGCTCTCTGAAAATATTGGACAGAGATAAAAATCAAACCAATATTTTTAAGAGCTCATAGGTATTTATTTTGGGCATTTGGAATTAATGCATAAATATTTGCATTGGAAATATATTAGTTATATATATTAATATATGTCCAAAAATTATGCCATTTATAAAGGAGCTCTGGAATAATATAGTTAGCTCCTGCAAAAATTGGCATAAGGTAACTAAATGATTTAATATTTTAATTAAATCAAAACAAATGTCAGAAAAATTAGAAAAGAAATAAAACAGGAAAAACCTTACCTGGGCTTCTGCCTGGCACCTCTGGCCCAGCAGCAGCAGGCCGGCCCAGCCAGCAGGCGGCCCAGCCCGCCTCCTCCTCTGTCGTCTTCGTCCTCGACAGAGGGAGGGGAGCGTGCCAGGCGCGCGCGCGCGCCACCGCGCCACGCCACCAGCCTCTCTGCCTGCCTGCCCTCTCCCCTCCTCGTCTGGATGCCCCGGAGACGCCACGCAGCCACCCCGACCTCTCTCGCACTCTCCCTCACCCTCCTCCTCTCCCCCTGCTCTCTCCCTCGCACACCTGAGCGCCATCGCCGCCGCCGCTCGCCGTTGCCGTGGCCACCGGCCTCCCCTCGCCTCGCCGACACGCTTCCCAGCTCCGCCACGACCCCCTCTACCTCCTCGTCAAGCCACGCACCTCCGGACGCGCTCCATCGCCGACGCCGTTGTCTTCTTCACCACCGACGCTGGAGATCGACCTCGCCGCCATCGCCGTCGATTCGCCGGACGCAGGACGTCCCCGAGCACACCGGCCTGCTCTGCGAGTCCGCTGTGAGCCCCTCTTCCTTTCCCCTCACCTCTCTCTCTCTCGCGCGTGCCCTGTAGCCGCTGCCCCGCGAGCGCCCGAAGCCGCCGTCCGCCATGGCCGGTGAGCTCCGTGCCCCCGAGCACCTCCGCCTCGCGTAGTAGCTCGACGTGCTCTTGCTGCCTCGTAGCTACCGCCTGTGCCCTCCGTTCGTTCGAACGCGAGCTGCAGCCCCACGCCCGCGCTATCCCGAACTCCGGTCGCCGCCCAAGTGGTCGCCGCTGGCGATATAGACCGTCTCCGGTGAAACAGAGGGCGCCACAGGATGCGCGCGAGCCTGGGCTTCGCGTAGGTGCTCTCCGCCGCGCGATTGGTCGCCGGAGCGACGATTCCGCAGCCCTCCGTCGCATTCAGGCCTCGCCGGCAACTAACCGCCGGCGGGTTTGACTTGTTTGACCTGGGATTTGACCACCCCAGGGTCGCTGACGCGTGGGCCCCGTCGGCCAGGTGATTAGCTTAGTGCTAATCACCGTTAACTAACCCCCCTGACACTGACAGTGGGCCCCAGCGCCACTAACCTTTTTAATTAAGTTAATCTAACCCTGTTTAACCCCCTGTCACTGACGTGTGGACCCCACACGTCAGGTTTGACCCCATCAGCCGCAGTTGACTGCTGACGTCGTGCTGACGTCATGCTGGCGCAATATACATTTTCTGGAATTATAATAAATCAGGAAATTCCAGAAATGGTTTTAAACTTCAAAAATTCATAGAAATTCAACCGTAACTCAGATTAAAATAATTTATATATGAAAAATTATCAGAAAAATGTAATCTACCCATCTGTACTAGTTTCATGCATGACAAACCAACTTATACATGCTGAATATGAGAAAACACATTATGACATATATAAGAGCCTACTTTGGAGATGCATTTGAGCTTATGGTTCAAATGGACTTCAAACCAAATGATTACTAGTTGCATTAGCTCAAACAACATCACATCTTCATGCCATGTTCATGCATCATATTGTTGCATATGTTTGTGTATTGATTGCCGGCACCGTTCCTTCTCGATAGGTCCTGCTCCGGAGCTGTTCCAGAGTACCTGTCGGTGAAGCAGTGCCTCCTCTGTGATTTACCAGGCAAGCAAACCCCCTTGTTCATTTCGATAAAACCCTACTCTCTTGCTCCTGCTCTCAGTTATTGCATTAGGACAACAACGATTCATCTGTTACTTTGTGCTGCGGTAGTTGAACCCATTCCTCTGCATGACCTGTCATTGCCACAGTAAATAGTTGAAACCCACTAGCATGTGTAGGAGTTGATTGAGCCATGTTGTGTTCCTACCATGCTATGCCTGCTATTGCTTAGAGTTGTGTCAGGTCTGATTCATTGGGAATGAATTGGAGTGTTATGATATGTTCTGATGCTGAGAGTGAAGTGTGTGAACACAATTTGGTAAAGGTAGCGGTGAGAGGCCATGTAGGAGTACATGGTGGGTTGTCTCACTGGAAACGTCCTTAAGCACCGAGTTCTATGTATGTTGTCCAATGACTCGATACTACCACACATTGGGCTCCGGGCGCTCCAAGCCCTCTCGACTTATTAACCGACTTGATCTCTGTCCAGGAGTCGCAACTAGTTTCTGGTGTTTGTAGGTAGTGCTATTTTTCTACCAAGTGGCACCCGGCAGGGTGGGCTTGGGACAGACTAGGCACACGTGGCACGGTGTACCAAGTGGCACCCGGATGGTGGGCTTGGGAACCCTGCTCACATCGTTTGGGGCCGTGAGCGACACCCCGGCCGGATCTCCTTGCGGATGGAACCCGAATAGGCGATAAACCTGGGCTAGAGTCTTGTGTGGTTAGTCAGGTCGTGGCCGACACCCTCGCCAGGCTTCCGCTTGAAGGTTGCCGAGATACATGACGTGTACATGGCGGTAAGTGGCGAGAGCGTGTGTGAAGAAGTACACCCCTGCAGGGTTAACATGATCTATTCGAATAGCCGGGTCCGCGGTTATGGACTTCTTGGATGCTTACATGGTACATAGACAACTTGAAGTGGATACTCTAAAAGGCTCAAGAAAAGTGTGAGTGCTATGGATGGCCTTCCCGTAGGGAGACGGGGATGAATCCATAGTAGTGTATTGTGTGGTGATTAGTGGACTCGTGTATGTTGTCTCACCTCAAGAGTTTCTGGTAGTCGTAGAACAGGATAGCCACAGAGTCAAAGCTGGCTTGCTGCAACTAAACCCCACATTACCCTCTTGATACCAATGCATGTATGATAGGATCTGATGTAAGTCTTGCTGAGTACCTTTGTACTCATGTTGCTTTATTTATGTTTTTGCAGCGGAGACTTCGGTCTTATTAGTGTTCTCGTGGACTTCGACAAGTAGCTTGTACCTCAGCTACGATCTTGATCGGACGTTGTAGATAGTCAGGCTTTTAGCCTTTTTCATTTGTAAATGTCTGTACTCAGACATGTAAGGCTTCCGCTTGATGCTTGATTGCTCTGAATGTTGGGTCATGTGACCCCTGTTTGTAATAAATGCTATGATGGCTCTTTGAGCCTTATCTATATGAGTTGTTGAGTTATGCTGTGATGCCATGTTGTACAACACATACTTGCATGTTATGCGTACGTGTAATGTGTATTGCTATGTGTGGGATCTGACTATCTAGTTGTTTATTCTTAGTAGCCTCTCTTACCGGGAAATGTCTCCTAGTGCTTCCACTGAGCCCTGGTAGCTTGCTACTGCTCCGGAACACTTAGGCTGGCCGGCATGTGTCCTTCTTCGATCCTGTGTCTGTCCCTTTGGGGAAATTTCACGCGATGAATACCGGAGTCCTGTTAGCCCGCTACAGCCCGGTTCACCGGAGTCCTATTAGCCCAGTGCTACAGCCTGGATTCACTCGCTGATGACCGACACGTCTGATGCTGGGTCATGGATGCCTGTCCCTGTAAGTTAGTGCCACTTTGGGTTTACGACTAGCCATGTCAGCCCGGGCTCTTTATCATATGGATGCTAGCGACACCATCATATACGTGTGCCAAAAGGCGCAAACGGTCCCGGGCAAAGGTAAGGCGACACCCGTGGGGATACCGTGCGTGAGGCCGCAAAGTGATATGAGGTGTTACATGCTAGATCGATGTGGCATTGAGTCGGGGTCCTGACAGCGCTGGTATCAGAGCCTGACTGCCTGTAGGATTACCAAGCCAAACTGGTCGAAGTTGAGTCTAGAAATTCTTTAGTTATATAAGGGAATTGATTGTGGGAAGGAACGTAAGGCTCTTTTTACTCCTTTACCTCATGGCCTTCTGATCCGAGTCATCCTATCTTTCCTACGGGGTTAAGGAACTAGGCTTTCTCTTCCGTCTATCAGGATCACGTGTTACTACTCTGTAGTTCCATAGGATTGGTTGATCAGAGTCATACCCTAGTTTTCGAGTACGTCCGGTGTAGTCTGTTTAGTATGATCTCAGAACCTTGAGTAATGATGATGAGTATGTTACCACCCCATTTTCAGTAGGATGTCTCGTTCTGAGCATTTTACTGCCGTTATGCTGCCGGAATTTTCCTAGAAGTTCGAGAGATACTAATTCCTTGTCCTACATTCTACAGTCTATAGTTGATGCTGACTCCGTCCCTGGTTTCGTTTCTCAGGATGTCATCAAGTTCTATTATTCGTAGCCAGAACCATGAAGATGGTAGGGATGAGGATCCTCCCGACCCGCCTTCGTTGACAGAGTTCATGTTAGAGATGGAGAGGAACAAGCGTGAGTCTAACCGTTTGTTGGCACGTATCAAGGAGAACACCGCACATCAGTCCAATAAGTCTGCGACCATTCATGACTTCATTCGCTTGCACCCACCTACCTTTCATGATTCCATCGAGCCACTCGATGCAGATGACTGGCTCCGTAGCATCACTCTTAAGCTGCATTCCGTGAGCGTAGCTGAAGATGACAAGGTCACCTATGCCACATACCACATGGAAGGTCCTGCTAGTCTTTGGTGGCAGAACTATGAGGCTATGCTTCCAGCTGGCCAGATTCCTACCTGGAGGGATTTCACTGCGGCTTTTCGCGAGCATCACATTCCCCAGGCCCTCATCGATCGCAAGAGAGAAGAGTTCTGTAGTCTCACCCAGAATAAGATGGCTGTTGATGCTTACAGCAGAGAGTTCGAGAACCTCGCCCGTTATGCCACAGAAGAAGTGTCCACGGACGCCAAGAAGCAGGCTAGGTTTCGAAAGGGTCTCAATCCCAAGTTGCGTCGTGATCTCCACCTGCATCATTGTGATACATTCCAGGCTCTTGTGAACAAAGCCATTAATGCAGAGACAGCTCAGCTCACTTACGAGGAGTCTCATAAGCACACCCGTGATTTGGGATCTTCCTCTGGCTCTAGTTCCCAGAAGCGCCGGATTTGGGTTCCAAACTCCGCTCTTCCTTCCGGTTATACACCGAGGTCATCTCATGTGGTGCCTTCCCCAGCTCAGTCGTATGTTTCAGCCATGCCTACTGGTAGACCGCTTGTCAGTGCGGGTCCACGTCCAACCTCAGGGACTTGCTTCACATGTGGGAAGCCAGGACACTATGCACGTGACTGCTCTCAGACTAGTTATGCTCCACCCCAGCCCGAGAAGACTGTTGGCTGTGTTAAGCCGCCGAGTAAGACGATCAAAGCCAAGCCAGTTCACACTAAACATGGACGTGTGCATCACGTCTCAGCTAAAGACGCTCATGATGATCCGGATGTCGTTCTTGGTACACTCCTTGTCAATTGTCACCCAGCATCAGTTCTATTTGATACTGGAGCATCTCACTCCTTCATTTCTGAAAGCTATGCTAACTTGCACAACATGTCATTTTGTGATATGCCAACTCCGCTAGTCGTCCAAACTCCTGGATCCAAATGGCAAACCTCTAGTGTAAGCCATGGTAACGAAATCCTTGTTGACAGACTTGTATTCCTTGCATCACTTGTAGCCCTCAAGTCCTCAGATATTAACATCATCTTGGGTATGGACTGGATGACAGCTCACCATGCCAAGATTGATTGTTACACCAGATCTGTTCAGCTTACACACCCATCTGGCAAGATAGTCACTGTCTCCACTGGAGTTGCAAAGCGTCAGCTCTATTCTCTTAATGCCAGCCCTCTTCCAGACCTTGGAGATATCCCGGTAGTCCGTGACTTCCTGGATGTCTTTCCAGAGGAACTGCCAGGTGTTCCACCTGACAGAGATGTAGAGTTCGTCATAGATCTTATCCCAGGAACAGCTCCAATCTCCCGGAGACCTTACAAGATGGCACCCTTAGAACTAGCCGAGCTTAAGAAACAACTTGATGAGTCCTTGCAAAAGGGTTTCATCCGTCCTAGTTCTTCTCCTTGGGCTTGCCCCGTCCTCTTTGTCCAGAAGAAGGATGGTACGGACCGGATGGTTGTAGATTATCGTCCCGTTAATTTGGTCACGATAAAGAACAAATATCCGCTCCCCAGGATCAACGACCTGTATGATCAGCTCGCTGGATCCTCAGTCTTTTCCAAGATGGATTTAAGGTTAGGATACCACCAAATCAAGATCAGAAACAGGGACATTCCCAAGACAGCCTTTGTTACTCGTTATGGTCAGTACGAGTACACCGTCATGTCCTTTGGCCTAACCAACGCCCCAGCCACTTTCTCCCGCTTGATGAACTCGATCTTCATGGAGTACTTAGATAAGTTCGTCGTGGTTTACCTCGATGATATTCTTATTTACTCGAAGAACGAGGAAGAGCATGCCGAACTTCTTAGACTTGTTTTAGAAAAACTCAGAGAGCACCGTCTTTATGCCAAGTTTTCCAAGTGTGAATTTTGGTTGCCAGAAGTGACCTACCTAGGCCACGTAATCTCTGGCAAGGGCATTGCTGTCAACCCCGAGAGAGTCAAGGCCGTTCTCGATTGGACTCCACCTGAAACCGTTAAACAAGTTAGGAGCTTCCTTGGTCTAGCCAGCTATTGTCGCCGCTTTGTTGAAAATTTCTCCAAAGTAGCCAAACCCCTCACAGAACTTCTCAAGAAAGATAAAAAGTTCGAGTGGTCCCCACAGTGTGAGTACAGTTTTCAGGAACTGAAAAGACGCCTGACTTCTGCTCCCATACTTGTGCCACCGGATTTCACTAAAGACTTTATTATCTACTGCGACGCCTCACGATAGGGACTAGGTTGCATTCTTATGCAGGATCGTCATGTGATTGCCTATGCATCTCGACAGTTGCATCCACATGAGGAGAATTATCCTACACATGATCTAGAGCTTGCAGCCGTAGTCTATGCACTCAAGACCTGGCGACATTACCTACTTGGTAAACATTGCGAGATCTACACCGATCACCAGAGTCTCAAGTATATCTTCACCCAACCGGATCTGAACCTTAGGCAAAGACGTTGGTTGGAGTTGATCACAGATTATGATCTAGGGATTACCTACCCCCCAGGCAAAGCCAATGTCATGGCTGATGCTTTAAGCCGTAAATCCTATTGCAACAATCTCATGTTGCAGCAAGGCCAACCACTTCTCCATGAGGAATTCTGTAAGCTTAATCTTCACATTGCTCCTCACGGATTCCTTTCTACCCTGGTGGCGAAACCTGATCTTAAGGATCAGATTATCGCAGCTCAAAAGCAAGACACAGGAATTTCTCGGATCAAGAGAAACATTAAGAAGGGAGTTGGTGGATGTTTCTCTATGGATGATCGAGGTGTTGTTTTCTTTGAGAATCGCTTGGTGGTTCCCAAGAATCAACATCTGCGACAATTGATTCTTAAGGAGGCGCATGAATCTCCTCTCACGATTCATCCCGGTAGCACTAAGATGTATCAGGACCTAAGCCAGAGGTTTTGGTGGACTAGGATGAAGAGAGAAATCGCTGAGTTCATTGCTAAATGTGACGTTTGTCGTCGCGTTAAGGCAGAGCATCAGAGACCTGCTGGCACCCTTCAACCTTTAGCTATTCCTGAATGGAAATGGGATAAAGTTGGTATGGACTTCATCACCGGCTTTCCCAGGACCAAAAGAGGGAATAACGCTATCTTCGTAGTCGTTGATCGTCTTTCCAAAGTGTCTCACTTCCTACCTGTTCGAGAGAATATCACTGCTAGTCAGCTTGCTGATTTATACATTTCTCGAATAGTATCACTCCATGGTGTTCCACTAGAGATCAATTCAGACTGTGGCAGTCTTTTCACTTCTCATTTCTGGGAGAGTTTCCAAACTGCCATGGGAACCCATCTTTCCTTCAGTACCGCTTTCCACCCTCAGTCGAGTGGTCAGGTGGAACGGGTCAATCAAATTCTCGAAGACATGCTTAGAGCTTGCGTTATCTCATTCGGTATGGATTGGGAGAAATGTCTTCCTTTTGCCGAGTTTGCTTATAACAATAGCTATCAATCCAGCCTCAAGAAAGCTCCTTTTGAGGTTCTCTATGGACGAAGATGTCGAACACCTTTGAACTGGTCATAAACCGGTGAAAGACAATTCTTTGGACCGGACATGATCCAGGAGGCAGAAGAGAAAGTTCGCATCATTCGTGAGAATTTGAAAACAGCCCAGTCTCGTCAAAAGAGCCAGTATGACCGTCGTCATAAGGAAGTGGCTTATGAAGTTGGCGACAAGGCTTACCTTCGGGTTACTCCTTTGAAGGGTACCCGTCGCTTCGGTATCAAGGGCAAGTTGGCTCCTCGTTACATTGGTCCTTTTCGTATTCTCGCTAAACGAGGAGAGGTTGCCTACCAATTGGAACTACCCCCACATCTTTCTCGAGTTCATGATGTCTTCCACGTCTCTCAACTCAGGCGTTGCTTCTCGGATCCTATCTGCGGAGTGGACCACGAAACACTTGATCTTCAAGATAACCTCACATACCGAGAGTACCCGGTTCGCATCCTTGATCAAGCCGAGCGTGTTACCCGACGTCAGAACATCAAGTTTCTCAAAGTTCAGTGGTCTCATCATTCCGAGAGATAAGCTACTTGGGAGCGAGAAGATCGTCTTCGACTGGAGTACCCCACTTTCTTTCCGTCGACCCCTGAATCTCGGGACGAGATTCTTTCAAGTGGGGGCGAGTTGTCACATCCCTAGTCTGGTATGACCTAGACTAGCTAGTCATTTGTGCATCATGTTTAAATTTTCATTTAAATTTGAAATGAGGATTGGTGGAACCCTCAGAATCATTTTTGAAAATGAACAAAATAAAAATTACTCCAAAAGGGTCCAAGAAAATGCTCATGTTGCTCTCTGAAAATATTGGACAGAGATAAAAATCAAACCAATATTTTTAAGAGCTCATAGGTATTTATTTTGGGCATTTGGAATTAATGCATAAATATTTGCATTGGAAATATATTAGTTATATGTATTAATATATGTCCAAAAATTATGCCATTTATAAAGGAGCTCTGGAATAATATAGTTAGCTCCTGCAAAAATTGGCATAAGGTAACTAAATAATTTAATATTTTAATTAAATCAAAACAAATGTCAGAAAAATTAGAAAAGAAATAAAACAGGAAAAACCTTACCTGGGCTTCTGCCTGGCACCTCTGGCCCAGCAGCAGCAGGCCGGCCCAGCCAGCAGGCGGCCCAGCCCGCCTCCTCCTCTGTCATCTTCGTCCTCGACAGAGGGAGGGGAGCGTGCCCGGCGCGCGCGCACGCCACCGCGCCACGCCACCAGCCTCTCTGCCTGCCTGCCCTCTCCCCTCCTCGTCTGGATGCCCCGGAGACGCCACGCAGCCACCCCGACCTCTCTCGCACTCTCCCTCGCCCTCCTCCTCTCCCCCTGCTCTCTCCCTCGCACACCTGAGCGCCATCACCGCCGCCTCTCGCCGTTGCCGTGGCCACCGGCCTCCCCTCGCCTCCCCGACACGCTTCCCAGCTCCGCCACGACCCCCTCTACCTCCTCGCCAAGCCACGCACCTCCGGACGCGCTCCATCGCCGACGCCGTTGTCTTCTTCACCACCGATGCCGGAGATCGACCTCGCCGCCATCGCCGTCGATTCGCCGGACGCAGGACGTCCCCGAGCACACCGGCCTGCTCTGCGAGTCCGCCGTGAGCCCCTCTTCCTTTCCCCTCACCTCTCTCTCTCGCGCGTGCCTTGTAGCCGCTGCCCCGCGAGCGCCCGAAGCCGCCGTCCGCCATGGCCGGCGAGCTCCGTGCCCCCGAGCACCTCCGCCTCGCGTAGTAGCTCGACGTGCTCCTGCTGCCTCGTAGCTACCGCCTGTGCCCTCCGTTCGCTCGAACGCGAGCTGCAGCCCCACGCCCGCGCTATCCCGAACTCCGGTCGCCGCCCAAGTGGTCGCCGCCGGCGATATAGACCGTCTCCGGTGAAACAGAGGGCGCCACAGGATGCGCGCGAGCCTGGGCTTCGCGTAGGTGCTCTCCGCCGCGCGATTGGTCGCCGGAGCGATGATTCCGCAGCCCTCCGTCGCGTTCAGGCCTCGCCGGCGACTAACCGCCGGCGGGTTTGACTTGTTTGACCTGGGATTTGACCCCCCCAGGGTCACTGACGCGTGGGCCCCGTCGGCCAGGTGATTAGCTTAGTGCTAATCACCGTTAACTAACCCCCCTGACACTGACAATGGGCCCTAGCGCCACTAACCTTTTTAATTAAGTTAATCTAACCCTGTTTAACCCCCTGTCACTGACGTGTGGACCCCACACGTCAGGTTTGACCCCATCAGCCGCAGTTGACTGCTGACGTCGTGCTGACATCATGCTGGCGCAATATATATTTTCTGGAATTATAATAAATCAGGAAATTCCAGAAATGGTTTTAAACTTCAAAAATTCATAGAAATTCAACCGTAACTCAGATTAAAATAATTTATATATAAAAAATTATCAGAAAAATGTAATCTACCCATCTGTACTAGTTTCATGCATGACAAACCAACTTATACATGCTGAATATGAGAAAACACATTATGACATATATAAGAGCCTACTTTGGAGATGCATTTGAGCTTATGGTTCAAATGGACTTCAAACCAAATGATTACTAGTTGCATTAGCTCAAACAACATCACATCTTCATGCCATGTTCATGCATCATATTGTTGCATATGTTTGTGTATTGATTGCCGGCACCGTTCCTTCTCGATAGGTCCTGCTCCGGAGCTGTTCCAGAGTACTTGTCGGTGAAGCAGTGCCTCCTCTGTTGATTTACCAGGCAAGCAAACCCCCTTGTTCATTTCGATAAAACCCTACTCTCTCGCTCCTGCTCTCAGTTATTGCATTAGGACAACAACGATTCATCTGTTACTTTGTGCTGTGGTAGTTGAACCCATTCCTCTGCATGACCTGTCATTGCCACAGTAAATAGTTGAAACCCACTAGCATGTGTAGGAGTTGATTGAGCCATGTTGTGTTCCTACCATGCTATGCCTGCTATTGCTTAGAGTTGTGTCAGGTCTGATTCATTGGGAATGAATTGGAGTGTTATGATATGTTCTGATGCTGAGAGTGAAGTGTGTGAACACGATTTGGTAAAGGTAGCGGTGAGAGGCCATGTAGGAGTACATGGTGGGTTGTCTCACTGGAACCGTCCTTAAGCACCGAGTTCTATGTATGTTGTCCAATGACTCGATACTACCACACATTGGGATCCGGGCGCTCCAAGCCCTCTCGACTTATTAACCGACTTGATCTCTGTCCAGGAGTCACAACTAGTTTCTGGTGTGTGTAGGTAGTGCTATTTTTCTACCAAGTGGCACCCGGCAGGGTGGGCTTGGGACAGACTAGGCACACGTGGCACGGTGTACCAAGTGGCACCCGGATGGTGGGCTTGGGAACCCTGCTCACATCGTTTGGGGCCGTGAGCGACACCCCGGCCGGATCTCCTTGCGGATGGAACCCGAATAGGCGATAAACCTGGGCTAGAGTCTTGTGTGGTTAGTCAGGTCGTGGCCGACACCCTCGCCAGGCTTCCGCTTGAAGGTTGCCAAGATACATGACGTGTACATGGCGGTAAGTGGCGAGAGCGTGTGTGAAGAAGTACACCCCTGCAGGGTTAACATGATCTATTCGAATAGCCGGGTCCGCGGTTATGGACTTCTTGGATGCTTACATGGTACACAGACAACTTGAAGTGGATACTCTAAAAGGCTCAAGACAAGTGTGAGTGCTATGGATGGCCTTCCCGTAGGGAGACGGGGATGAATCCATAGTAGTGTATTGTGTGGTGATTAGTGGACTCGTGTATGTTGTCTCACCTCAAGAGTTTCTGGTAGTCGTAGAACAGGATAGCCACAGAATCAAAGCTGGCTTGCTACAACTAAACCCCACATTACCCTCTTGATACCAATGCATGTATGATAGGATCTGATGTAAGTCTTGCTGAGTACCTTTGTACTCATGTTGCTTTATTTATGTTTTTGCAGCGGAGACTTCGGTCTTATTAGTGTTCTCGTGGACTTCGACAAGTAGCTTGTACCTCAGCTACGATCTTGATCGGACGTTGTAGATAGTCAGGCTTTTAGCCTTTTTCATTTGTAAATGTCTGTACTCAGACATGTAAGGCTTCCGCTTGATGCTTGATTGCTCTGAATGTTGGGTCATGTGACCCCTGTTTGTAATAAATGCTATGATGGCTCTTTGAGCCTTATCTATATGAGTTGTTGAGTTATGCTGTGATGCCATGTTGTACAACACATACTTGCATGTTATGCGTACGTGTAATGTGTATTGCTATGTGTGGGATCTGACTATCTAGTTTTTTATTCTTAGTAGCCTCTCTTACCGGGACATGTCTCCTAGTGCTTCCACTGAGCCCTGGTAGCTTGCTACTGCTCCGGAACACTTAGGCTGGCCGGCATGTGTCCTTCTTCGATCCTATGTCTGTCCCTTCGGGGAAATGTCACGCGATGAATACCGGAGTCCTATTAGCCCGCTACAGCCCGGTTCACCGGAGTCCTGTTAGCCCAGTGCTACAGCCTGGATTCACTCGCTGATGACCGACACGTTTGATGCTGGGTCATGGATGCCTGTCCCTGTAAGTTAGTGCCACTTTGGGTTTACGACTAGCCATGTCAGCCCGGGCTCTTTATCATATGGATGCTAGCGACACCATCATATACGTGTGCCAAAAGGCGCAAACGGTACCGGGCAAAGGTAAGGCGACACCCGTGGGGATACCGTGCGTGAGGCCGCAAAGTGATATGAGGTGTTACATGCTAGATCGATGTGACATTGAGTCGGGGTCCTGACAGGAGCACTCGGCGCCCTCCTCGGGCAAGGCTCGGGGGCTCTCACCTGGAGGGCCACTGACTTTGCCAAGGTCACGAGGGAGGCGCTCGGGCACCACTTGGAGGCGTGCTTCGCGGCACGTTTCCCTCAGAAAGGTGCGAGGCAAGGGAGGTCCAACTCTCAGGAGTTCATCACAAGAAACACTTAGGAGCTGCAGGAGTCAAGAGTCATGCGCGGCAGCCGCCGCTTACCCGTCGTAGCCCCCCATCCAGGCGAGGATGGTGGGCTGCGCATTTGCATCGACGTGCCAGGGCTCAACCGAGCCGCGTCTCAGGAGCGCCTCTGTCCCTCGCGCGTGGGATGCTGCGAGGGTCCACCTCACGGCTACGTTCGCATGCCTCTCGGCCTGCCGAACATGGCCACTGCTCATCAGCGCCTTCTAAGGAGCATTCTGGAGGCTCAGGAGGTCAGGCACTGTGCGGTCCTGGTGGACATGGAGATGGTCCTCGAAGAGCCGCCCGGACCCCCAGAGCCTCCCGAGGCTCCGGGTCCTGGGAGCTCGTGAGGATCAGCTTCCTCGCCGCGCGTCGTCTGCTACTTCAATGCTCCTTCATCTCCGATGGTATCAGGTGACATCTTTCAAGTTCCGCTTTCAGCTGGGAGCGGCCCCAGGGATGCATAATTCCCAGGCTGCATGGGTCTGTCCCCACAGCATGTATCTCTTTTGCTCGTATCTTTAGTTTACCTTGCTAGGGGCGCCCCTCGGGCTGCATTCTCCCCAAGCAGCTCGGGCCTGACCCAGTGGCGTGTATCCCTCTCGCATCTATCTCGGTTGTGTGCCTCGCATATTTGACCTGCTATGATTATTATCTGATGGCTCCCACAGCCCCCTTTTCTCCTTCATGCTAATCGCTTGCGCATTAAAAGGGGGGCACCTAAGCATCGCGACTCACGGGATCTTACTGGACCTCCATCTCTCACCTCCTGGCCTTGTCCACGGCATCGTGACCTCGCATACCAGAGACGGCTGAGCTCGCTCGAGGGCTGGGACCTGAGGACGTAGAGCGTTGGCATCTAACCAATCTTGCAGGAGCATACTACAAACAAAGGCCCAGAGCCAAGCGCAATACGCCTTGAGGTAGGGCCCCGTGAGTCCTCCGCTGGCTCACGGGTGCCCAGATACACCTCGTCAAGCCCTACTATGCCAGCCACGTGTCAGGGCGGGGTTGTACACGCCCCGGGGGCTCCTCCTGGAGGGCCCCCCTCCCATGTACCAGTGGAAGCACCATGCTCCGCGCTGGCTGATGACACTGCCGAGGAGCGGCTATGCTGGTACACATACGAAAGCGCTAAGCTTCACGCTGGTGATAAACAACTAAGGGCGGCCCACGGCGGCATCAACCTCAGGGAGCCCAGAGCTCAATGTCTGGCCCTATCGTAACGCCTGGCACACGCCACCCAGCCAGGTCCCTCGGACCTGGTTTGTCGCGCGCTCCTCCCTGAGCGGAGCCAAGGTACAAAGACCGTTTGAGCATCAAGGGGGACTCCTGAGCATCGCGACTCAGGAGCCTAACTGGTCACGTAGCCCCACACCCCTTAGTTCTGTCCTGGTTTCCGGTCGGGGCTAACGGCGGCTGAGGTATGCGCGGGGCCGGGCCCAGCCGATGTAGAACGACAAATCCACTCCTATGCCTCCCCTCCCTATTTGTTGTTCGCGCGTCAAGGGGGACTTCTGAGCATCGTGACTTAGGAGCCTAACTGGCCACGTAGCCCCTCACTCCTTTGTCCCATCCTGGTTTCTGGTCGGGGCTAACGGCGGCTGAGGTATGCGCGGGGTCGGGCCCTGCCAATGTAGAACACAAGCGAATAGGAAGGAAAAATGCAAATTATAGAGAATTCAAAAGCAAATATTATAGGCCATAGATTGTTTCGACAACGCCAAACACAAGTTTAAACGCCTTCGCGAGGCATGATGCATGTTGCAGGAATTAAAACAGGATAGAAGCCACGAAGAGATCACTTCCGGGAAGCCCCACCTCCCGGAGCCACGGAGCTAGCAGCATCTTTCCTGGACCTGGTGCTGAAGGCGCGAAACTTCGCCAGCAAGGCCTCTGCTCAACCCTTCACAGCCTCAGCAGCAGCGGCGCCAAGCCCGCCGCTCACAGGTTCCAGCAGGCTGTCAAGGTCAACGTTGGGGTCGTGAAGGTAGACGTGGCTGAGGACACGCGTCAGCGCCGCAGAAGAAAGGACACGCGCCTCGGCCTCAGCCGTGGGACCGAGGCCATCTGCGACATCTTCAAGAGCACGGACCAAGAAGGGAAGCAACTCAGCGGGACAGTCCTCTGCACCGGCCAGCTGCTTCTCTAAGCCACCATCATAAAGCGTCTTAAGTGCGGCTCGAGCTCTCTCCTCCAGCTTCGTGAAAGCCGCCCGATCCTCAGCCAAGACCTTCGCCTTGCCATCCAGATCAATCCTCTCCGCCTTCAGCGCCTACTCCAGCGTCTCCAACCGACCACGATAGTCGTCAAGCTTAGCATCCTGATCTCTGACGGCAGCTTCTCGAGTCTTCATCTCCTTCTCCTTCTCCTGGCGGTCGCGGACCTCCTTGGCGAGCTCATCGCATAGGCCTTGCAGCGTGTCCTCCAGCGCCTTGCAGCGGCTCCGGGCCTTCGCAGCGTGACCCAAGGCAGCATCATGAGCAGCCTTGGCCTGGGAGGTGGCTTGCTTCTCCTCATCGAAGGCCGACACAGCCTAGCTCAGCGCCGCTCGGACGGAGGCGTCGGAGCGGACCCAGCCAGAGGCTAGCTCCAGGTGCCTGGCCACCAGGCGGGGGTCGGCACCGTGAAGATCATCTCGCAGTCGGCTCAACTCGGCAGTGGTGCGGTCCAAGACTGTGAAAGGAGTGGGGGAAGTGGTAGTCGGCAGAGTAGGAGGAGAAGACGGCAGCGTGATCACATCATCAAGCGTCAGAGCCTTCTTAGCCACGGCGGCGTCGGCAACAGCTTTAAGCGTGGCCGCCTCAGGAGTCGCCACTGTCGTGGGGGCTGGATTCACGCCAGTGCACCCCACCTGGCCTGAAGAGGACGACCGGGCAGGGGAGGCACGAGCCTCGCCGCCTCCCTTTCCCACAGATGTCAAGCCTTGGCAACGGAAACAAGAAGCAAAGCGGAAATCGAGAACTTACTCATCGTCATTCACGGACTCAAGCAGCCTCCGACCGAACTTGAAGCCCGAAAGCCTACTGCAGGGATCAGTCTCGGGAGGTCCGGAAGCAGAGGGCGTGTCAGAAGGGCTGGAGCTAGCTTCAGGCAACCCCAGGACCAGAGTGGACCCTTGAGAGATCAGCCCCGTCCTATCCTTCCTCGGGACCAAGGGCGGATCCTCTCCACCTCGCCCGGCACCGGCCTTGTCATCGTCCGACATGGAGCAGAGGGCACGGGACCTGCACTGAGGGAAGGACTCCCCTGACCCCTCGACGGATGGCTCAGAGTCGGGCTCCTCTTCTTCCTCCTCCCCCCTGCTGGAGTCGTCGGAGGACAAGTTCACCGCCGCCAACGCTGCTAGATCCTCGGGAGCTTCCACCGGCACCAGCCCCTCCCCGTTGAAGGTGGGCATGGCATTCACCACCTGCTCCTAGTCATCGCGAAGGAACAGGGGGATAGGAGCGCCCTCTGGGCTCGCCATGTCTTCCCCAACCAAGGAATGGAGGGCCGCGGCCAGATCGTCATCGACCAAGGCCTTAGAGCTCAGGCGGAGGGTGGCATCTGCTGCCCCGAGCCTCCACAGCGAGATTGAGTAGAATCGAGGCCGCAATTAGCTATATGGAGAGCGTTCAAGGTTGTTAATGGATTTGCACCTCCGCCAAGTAGAATCGAGGGCGGGGAGGCCGCGCAGCCACGATGCGTCTTCCCATGCCAGCCAGGTGGCCTCCACCGAGTGAGGGGTGAAAGTGCAACTATCCCTAGGTGGTTTTGATAATTCATAAGAACATATAGCTCATTGAGCTAATGCTATTCCAAGACTATTATTTCAGGAAGCTCAATGAATGGCATGGCATGGATGATGAAAGTGGATCCCTCAAAATATCAAGGACAAAGGATTGGCTCAAGCTCAAAAGCTCAAGACTCTTCATTTTACATTTTAGTGATCCAAGATCACATTGAGTCTATAGGAAAAGACAATACTATCAAGGTGGGACGAGGTGTTGCTTAATGAGCCTCTTGCTTCATGTGCTTAGTGATATGCTCCAAATACCCTCAACTACTTTCTCACATCCTCATTTGACCTAAACCTAAAGCCAAAATCGGTCACACCGATTCTTTCTATCCGGCGCCACCGAGTTCAAATGTCATAGCCACTGCCACAAACCCTAGGCAAATCGGTCTCACCGATAGGGATCTCGGTCTCAGCAAGATGGGATTGTAATCTCTCTATTTCCCTTCGTAACATTTCGGTCTAACCGGAGTGAGCGATCGGTCCCACCGAGATTGCAATGTAAACTCTCTGTTTCCCTTTTGTAACATTTCGGTCTCACCGAAAAGAGCAAATCAGTCCCACCGAGTTTACCTGACCAACTCTCTGGTTAGCTAATTACCAAAATCGGTCTCACCGAGTTTGTGTAATCGGTCTCACCGGGATTATGTTATGCCCTAACCCTAACCATATCGGTCCTACCGAGTTGCATTTTGGTCCCACCGAAAATCCTAACGGTCACTAGGTTTACTAAATCGGTCTGACCGAGTTTGTTGATTCGGTCCCACCGAGATTGGTAAATTGTGTGTAACGGTTAGATTTTGTGTGGAGGCTCTATATACCCCTCCACCTCCTCTTCATTCGTGGAGAGAGCCATCTGAACAAACCTACACTTCCAACTTACCAGTTCTGAGAGAGAACCACCTACTCATGTGTTGAGGCCAAGATATTCCATTCCTACCATATGAATCTTGATCTCTAGCCTTCCCCAAGTTGCTTTCCACTCAAATCTTCTTTCCACCAGATCCAAATCCTATGAGAGAGAGTTGAGTGTTGGGGAGACTATCATTTGAAGCACAAGAGCA
The DNA here is from genome assembly GCF_018294505.1 of Triticum aestivum. Taxonomy (NCBI): domain Eukaryota; kingdom Viridiplantae; phylum Streptophyta; class Magnoliopsida; order Poales; family Poaceae; genus Triticum; species Triticum aestivum. The sequence continues at coordinate 95,121,163 of NC_057804.1, forward strand.
AGGAGTTCATCATCCAAGCACCATTTAGATTGGCTAGGTGTCACTTGGGAGCCTCCGACAAGATTGTGGAGTTGAACCAAGGAGTTTGTAAGGGCAAGGAGATCGCCTACTTCGTGAAGATCTACCGCTAGTGAGGCAAGTCCTTCGTGGGCGACGGCCATGGTGGGATAGACAAGGTTGCTTCTTCGTGGACCCTTCTTGGGTGGAGCCCTCCGTGGACTCGCGCAACCGTTACCCTTCGTGGGTTGAAGTCTCCATCAACCTGGATGTACGATAGCAATACCTATCAGAACCACGCCAAAAACATCCTTGTCTCCAACTGCGTTTGAATCCTCCAAACCCTTCCCTTTACTTTCTTGCAAGTTGCATCCTTTAATTTCCACTGCCTATATACTCTTTGCATGCTTGCTTGATTTGTGTGATGATTGCTTGACTTGTCCAAAGATTGCTAAAATCTGCCAAACTCTAAAATTGGGAAAAGGTTAAGTTTTTAATTGGTCAAGTAGTCTAATCACCCCCTCTAGACATACTTCAAGGTCCTACAAGTGGTATCAGAGCTTTGGTCTCCATTTGCTTTGATTTCCATAGCTTTTGAAGGTCATAGCCTTGGTTTCAGAACCTAGGAGAGTATGGCGTCTAGCGAGGGAAATTATCACCGTAGAGGTCCTTACTTTGATGGAACTAATTTTGCTAGTTGGAAGCATAAGATGAAAATGCATATTCTTGGACATAATCCCGCCGTTTGGGCTATTATTTGTATTGGCTTGCGAGGTGAATTCTTTGATGGTAGAGAGCCGAACCGTGAAGCTAATGCGGAAGAATTGAAGATGCTGCAATACAACGCTCAAGCTTGTGATATCATCTTCAATGGATTGTGCCCCGAAGAATTCAACAAAATCAGCCGTCTTGAGAATGCAAAGGAAATTTTGGACACTTTGGTTGATATGCATGAAGGTACCGACTCCATCAAGGAATCCAAGTTGGATGTGCTCCAAAGTCAGCTTGAGAAGTTCAAAATGAAGGATGGTGAAGGTGTCGCTGAAATGTACTCTAGGCTTGCTCTTATCACAAATGAGATTGCCGGCTTAGGGAGTGAAGAGATGACCGATAGATTCATCATCAAGGAGATCCTAAGAGCATTGGATGGAAAATATGATACCGTTTGCACATTAATTCAAATGATGCCCAATTACAAGAATATCAAGCCAACCAAGGTCATTGGTAGAATTGTTGCTCATGAGATGTCATTCAAGGATAAGGATGAACTTCACAACAAGTCAAGTGGTGCTTACAAAGCCTCATGTGAAGCCCCCACATCATCAAGTGAGAAACAAACCTTCAATGAAGAATTGAGCTTAATGGTGAAGAATTTCAACAAATTCTACAAGAGTAGAAGCAAAGAAAGAAGCTCTAAGTCAAGGTCCTACAATGACAAGAGATCTTCCAGTCGAGAGAGCAATTGCTACAATTGTGGGAGACCCGGACACTATTCCAATGAGTGTACGTCACCCTACAAAAGAAGAGAAGATTCTCCAAAGAGAAGAAGTAGAAGATAAGAATCACCGCCAAGAGAGAGAAGGAGTAGAGATGATCGTTATGAACGAAGACCCTCACGGAGAAGCAAAGATTCGGAAAGGAAGTACAAGTCATCAAAGAGCTACACAAAACGAAGACATCAAGCTCATATTGGTGAATGGGTATCCGGTTCCGACTCTGAACATCACTCCGAGAGAAGCTATCACTCCGACTTTGAACATACTCAAGATGAAGGTGTTGCCGGTCTAGCACTTGTGTCAACCAACTCCTATGCCATATTTGACTCACCAAATGAAGGAATTGGAAGATGCTTCATGGCTAAAGGCCCTAAGGTAACTCATCCCGAGTATGTTGATTTCAATAGTGATGAAGATGACTTGCTAGGTGATGATGATTTACTTGTGGACAACTCTAGTGATGAATACTATGATGAAACATCAATTAATCATGCTAAACAAGATAAAACGAATGACAATGATAAGGAGAAGATTGAGCTTCTAAATAAAGAACTAAACACTCTTAAGTTAGCTCATGAAACTATCTTTGAAAATCATCGAGAACTGTAAGGGCTCATGAGAAGTTACACTTTGAAAAGCTCAATCTTGAGCAAGAGCATGAGTTCTTAAAGGCAATCAATGATGATCTTCACAAGAAAATTTCTTCTTATATTGCCAAGCGTTTACTCTTATCTACTTACATGCCTCAAGTCAAGTCTAGTAACAAGAACAAGAAAGATTCTTCCTCTAGTAGTAACAATGATTATGCTAAATCCAATATTGTTGCTTCTAGTAATTCTCTTGATTCCACTAATGATACTCTTAGCCAAGTTACACTTGAGCAAGAAAATAGCTTATTGAAGGGAATTATAGAGAAAGGTGTATACAAGAGCCTTGCCGGGAGTAAGCAATTCGAGGAAATTGTACGCAAGCAAGGAAGGCACCGGAAGAATCAAGGTGTTGGTTTTGAACGAAAGTTCAATGCCAATGGAGTTGAGTGGTAAGAAGATCAATACCCCAAGATGAAGTTTGTTCCTCAACAAGAGAAGTATGATCCTACTTCCTTCAAGGGGAGACAAGCACAAGATGATCTTCCACCACAAGACCACAAGAACAAAGGCAAGGACAAGCTTCAAGAGGAGATTGATACATTTGAAGAAGCACCTAAGGCCTTGGTCAAGTGGGTTCCCAAGACTACGTCAAGTTCTACTTCATCAAGCACAACTACTACACCAAGGATTCCCATCAAGATGATGTGGATCCCGAAGAAGAAGAACTAGAGAGTTCTTGAGGGTGACTCCACCAACATTCATCACTCACACCATTATGGCAAGGACAAGTGCAATCAACTTCCACATCTTGCACTAGTTCAAGGAGTCACAAACCCTCATGTTGGTAAGGCAAGGGACAAGGTAACCTAATGTTTTCATGGACATCATATTATGTGTGCATCACTCTATGTCTATGGATATTCTTGTTTGTTCCTTGTGGGACTAACCCGTGTAGGTATTGAAAGTGCAACTCACTCCAAAGGATTGCCAAAAGATCTACATCAATATTGAGCATCCACATCTTCAACACCTACATGAAGTCATCATCGACAAAACCCAAGGTTAGTTCATCCCTCTAAGGGGGGATCTCACATCTAGGGGGAGCTTAACTCTAAAGAATTGAGTCAAAGAGACTCTAATGATGTGAAAATATCAATGCATTATGTAAAAGTGGTAACCCCACTTGAGCTTAAACGATGAGTATGACCTATGATCAAATGTTCTCATTTGACTCCTAAGTCAATATACTCATATATAGATGACCTAGTCATCGCCAATTGTTTGATAGATGCTAGAATTAGTTGTGCATGCTTTGCCACATATTTCATTTGTCATTTTATTGTGTGAGCATGTTGGTTGCATATTTTACTCATTCAAGGACATCCACTTGTTGTTTTGATTGATTGGTTTCTTTTTCTTTGGCCAAGTGGATGGACAAGAATGCCTAAGAACCTTCTCTAGCTATCTATGCTTTTCTCGTCTCAAACTCTATTCATGCTACATCACAAAATTTGATCAAGTCAGATTCGAACCACTCTGTGTGAGGAGCACTTGGAGTCCCCGATTCATCATAGACTTAAACTTCCAAAACTTCTTCGTGATTTCGGTCTGCCGATTCCTCCATTTCGGTCCTACCGAGATCACTAAGTCGATCTAGGTTTTCAATCTCGGTGCAACCCATTTGAACTTTTCAGTCACACCGAGTTGCTATAACTGTTAACAGTTATGCATCTCGATGCCACTGAGTTGTTCCACTCGGTCACATTGAAAGTGTCGGGCTATATATACTCACGGGCAAATTTTGGAAAACTTTCTCCGAAACTCCTCGCCCGCGCATAGCTCTCTCTGCCTACTAGGTCTACGGATCGTCGACTTTGTCGCCAGCCGCCTCCTGTTGCTGGTCTCCGCCGCCGTCAACGGATTTCTTCTCCGCCATTGCCGGCGTAGCGAGTTCACCGCCGAACTAGGGTATGAACTTGATCACAGTGCTATCCTCATCTAATTCTCAGCACATTGTGTTCGTAATACATCTTGCCATGATTGAGATACTCCTATCCAGTCAATATGATCCTTAGAATAGATGGGATTCGAAAATTTAGGGTTAGGTTTCCGCCGAAACCATCTCGGACCCACCGAGTTGAAAAACTTGGTCCCACCGATTTGGCTAACGCCATTGCACTAGTAAGTCTCGGTCTGACCGAGAATTACAAATCGGTGTGACCGATTTTAGAACTTTGTGAAACCCTAGCAGTCTCGGTTCCATCGAACTGTGACTCGGTCTGACCGAGTTCACTAGTTTAGGTTCCAAAACTGCTTCGGTATCACCGAGTTTGAAAATCGGTAGATCCGAAATGCTTTTTGTGGAAACTAAAACTAAGTTTTTAGAATCATTCTTTTGCAAAAATCTCTGCATTTTGTGATGCTCATCCACTCTATCTCATCTATAACTATTCACAGGATCAGCAGTCAGTGATTTGCAGCATGTCAGACCAAAGTGATAGTCAGAACAAGTCAGCAGAGCAGATTCACATGAGTGAGGGCACTAGTCCCTCTAGTAGCTCAGATGAAGGGAGCAGAAGCACTCCAAGCAATTTGCCTAAAGCAGCCACAAGAGCTAGAAGGAAGAGAACCTCAGACTCTGAGGATGAGGATTATGTTGCTGTTGAAGATGAGGCTACTTCCAAGAAGGTAGTGCTCAAGAAGGTGCTCAGCTCAACTACAGTAAAGCCAGGCATGAAGATCAAAAGGCCAGCAGGAAGACAGCCAATGTCCAAAGCCAGAGGATCAACTCAAGTACCTGAAAAGCCTGATCCCAAAGAGCCAGCTGCAGAAGGAAAGAAAAGGAAGGAAAGGGTCAAGAAGACCATAGCCAGAGTTGTTGGGCAACCTTCCATGATGGAAGAGGGAGAAGAGGTTGCTGAACCAGCACCCAAGGCACAAAAGCTGATGGGTGATGCTATAAAGTCAGGGGCTGCAACATCAAAGCCCAAAGAAGCACCCAAAGCTGCCTCCAAGCCCAAGATTGCACCAAAGAGAAATACCAGGAGTATACCAGCAGCTGAGAAGAACAAGGCCCCAATGCCTGAGGTTGCTACTGAGGAAGATGAAGAAGGGCAGATCTTAAGAAAACTCAAACCCAAGATTCCAGACCACAATGATGCTCATCCTGTGGCTGAGAACATGAAGATCAGGAGAGACTCAGGTTTGAGGCTATGGAGAGAGTCAGATCCATATGCCACCAGGAGAAGGACTGCTGTAGATTACAGGTTCCACACCAAGGAGCAGCAGGACTTCTATGAGACAATCTTGTTGGACAAGAAGCCCATAGTGTGTGATATGAGGTGGGTCGACTGGACCTACATGAAGGAAAATGAGGAACACTATCCTGGAGTGCAAGACAGGTTCATTGCTTGTGGAGTTGCAGATTTTGTTGGGTAGAAGCTCACCAACTGGAATGATGAACTCATTATGCAATTCTACTCCATAGCACACTTCTATCCAGATGGCAGGATAGTATGGATGTCTGAAGGAACGAGATACTAGTCAACCATTGAGGAATGGGCAAGTCTGATCAATGCCCCAAAGGAGAGTGAAGATGACTTGGACATTTATGCCAAGAAGAAAATGGATCATAACTCAATGTCACATATGTACAAGGAGATCCCTGATGAAGCACTTGAGATTTTCAAGTTTGGATCAGTTCATTTTCTTCTGTCAGGGCTGCCTACGATCAACCAGATCCTAAGGCACACTCTTTTGCCCAAATCAGGTGATCACAACATGATTCGAGGGCATGCAATAAACTTGCTACATGTATTTGATGTGCCCCATAAATTCAAGGTCATGAGCCTTATGGTTGAAACTATCAAGAGGACTGCAGCAGACCAGAAGAGAAGTTGTGGATATGCCCCACAGATTCAGGAGTTGATTAACCTAAAGATGGGCACAGGAAAATATCAGTTGGATAAAGAACATTTTGCTCTCTATCCAGACTTTGAGGACAATCAAGTTGTCGTGAATGAGGATGAACCATCATCAGTGCAAGCTCAAGCAAAGAAGGAAAAAGCAAGGAAAGAGAAGGCTGCCAAGATGCCAACTCAAGAGGAGGCATCTGAGTATTTCTTGAAGAACAAGTAGGAGCAGCTTGGTTACTTTATAGCATCAACACTAAGGATTGAGAAGGGGTTGGCCACCCTAACTCAAAACCAGGAGAGCCTGGAAAGGATCATGGAACAAAAATTCTATGATCTTGATGTCAAAGTAACTGAGATTCAGTCTGTTGTGAAACAGCTTCAGGATGACATGCAGGAGAGGAAGGGCAAGACAAGCACTGATGCATTTGCCAGCATGCCAAGAGCTCAGAGGACAGCTGCAGTGCCTGTGTGTCTGTCAGGACCCCGACTCGATGTCACATCGATCTAGCTGGTAACACCTCATATCACTTTGCGGCCTCACGCACGGTATCCCCACGGGTGTCGTCTTACCTTTTCCCGGGACCGTTTGCGCCTTTTGGCTCACGTATATGATAGTGTCGCTAGCATCCATATGATAAAGAGCCCGGGCTGACATGACTAGTCGTAAACCCAAAGTGGCACAGACTTACAGGGACAGGCATCCATGACCCAGCTTCGAACGTGTCGGTCATCAGCAAGTGGGTCCGGGCTGTAGCACTGGGCTAGCAGGACTCCGGTAAACCGGGCTGTAGCGGGCTAACAGGACTCCGGTACTCAAAGCGTGACATTTCCCCGAAGGGACAGACACAGGAACGAAGAAGGACACATGCCGGCCAGCCTAAGTGTTCCAGAGCAGTAGCAAGCTACCATGGCTCAGCGGTAACACTAGGAGACATTTCCCGGTAAGAGAGGCTACTAAAGATAAACAACTAGATAGTCAGATCCCACACATACCAAGCAGGACCCCGACTCGATGTCACATCGATCTAGCCGGTAACACTTCATATCACTTTGCGGCCTCACGCACGGTGTTCCCACGGGTGTCGCCTTACCTTTGCCCGGGACCGTTTGCGCCTTTTGGCTCACGTATATGATAGTGTCGCTAGCATCCATATGATAAAGAGCCCGGGCTGACATGACTAGTCGTAAACCCAAAGTGGCACAGACTTACAGGGACAGGCATCCATGACCCAGCTTCGAACGTGTCGGTCATCAGCAAGTGGGTCCGGGCTGTAGCACTGGGCTAGCAGGACTCCGGTAAACCGGGCTGTAGCGGGCTAACAGGACTCCGGTACTAAAAGCGTGACATTTCCCCGAAGGGACAGACACAGGAACGAAGAAGGACACATGCCGGCCAGCCTAAGTGTTCCAGAGCAGTAGCAAGCTACCATGGCTCAGCGGTAACACTAGGAGACATTTCCCGGTAAGAGAGGCTACTAAAGATAAACAACTAGATAGTCAGATCCCACACATACCAAGCATTTCAATCATACACACAATATGCTCGATATGTGCAAATACAACGAAGCATCACAACATGACTCTATGACACAAGTATTTTATTTAAGGCTCAGGGAGCCATACATAACATACACAAAGGTACGGGTCTCACGACCCCACATACAAGTCATACAGTCATACAAACCAGCAGCGGAAGTAACTTGTCTGAGTACAGACAACTAGTAAAATAAAAGAGGCTTGGAAAGCCTAGCTATACTGTGTGGTCCTTCACAAGCTCAGGGTCACCACCTGGGTCTTTAGCCTACTCGTTGATGTCAACGTCTACATAGAACCCATCAGAAGGGGTTGCAGCGTCTTCTGTAAAAATGTAGATTATAGCAACATGAGTACAAAGGTACTCAGCAAGACTTACATCAGATCCTACATACATGCATAGTATCAATAAGGGTTGGTGGAGTTATTGCAGCAAGCCAGCTTTGACTCTTGGCTAGGCTATCCTATGATACTCCAACTTGAAATGGTTTTGCGCACACGAGTCCACTACTCACCACTTCAATACACTACCGAGGATCCACCTCCGTCTTCCTACGGAAGAGCCATCCTCGGCACTCACACTTATCTTGAGGCTTTTAGTAGTTTCCATTTACTTGTCTATGAACTGTATAGGCAACCAAGTAGTCCTTTACCGCGGACGCGGCTATTCGAATAGATCATGTTAACCCTGCAGGGGTGTACTTCTTCATACATGTTTCCACCACTTAGCGTCTGCACACGACATGTGCTCGGCAGACTTCAAGCGAAAGCCGACGTGGGTGTAGACCACGACCTACCTAAACACTTAAGCCTCTAGTCCAGGTTTATCGCCTATCCAGGTTCCATCCGCAGGGAGTCCGGCCGAGGTTTCCCATACAGCCCCAAACGATGTGAACAGGGTTCCCGAGATACCTAACGGGTATTCGGTACACCCGGCCATGTACCTACCGCATCACAGCCCACCCCTACGGTCAGCGCTGTCCACGGCCTCTAGTAGGCTACAAACACCAGAAACTACTTGCAACTCCTGGACAGAGAGCTAGGGTGAATAAGAAGTCGAGCGGGGTCATATTTCAGGGCCCAATGCATGGTAGTAGCTGTATCTTAAATCACATATACAGATCTCAGTGCTTAAGGTCGGCTTCAATGAAACAACCCACCATGTACTCCTACATGGCCTCTCATCGATACCTTTACCAAATCATGTTCACCACACCACTCTCATTACTGACATAATCATTTCACTCTAGCCCATCACCCAGATGAACCAGACCTGACACGACTCTAAGCATAGCAGGCATAGCAATGTAGGAACAACACATACATATGGCTCAATCAACTCCTACACATGCTAGTGGGTTTCATCTAGTTACTGTGGCAATGACAGGTCATGCAGAGGAAATGGGTTCAACTACCGTAGCACACAGCAGTTTGAATCGCGTTGTCTTAATGCAGTAAAAGAGAGCAGGAGCGAGAACATGGGATTGTATCGATATGATCAAATGGTTGGTTGCTTGCCTGATGGTTCGATGCACGGATATGATTCTTCGTTAGGGTAATCACGGTACTCCTCGGGGGCAGAACCTGTCGCAAAGGACATCGATACGCAAACATCACCAAACAATGTGCAACAATATGATGCATGCATGAAACATGGCAATATGAGTGTGTTGGGCTAATGCAACTAAAACCAGAAGGATTTGAGCAAATTTGAATCAAAGATTCAAATTTCAAACTCAAACATGGCCTTTTAAAGTGCTTTTCCTTGTTCTGCTTAAAACATTAATTTAACTTGTTTGGTCATGCATGAAAATAGTGCATATGGATAGATTGGATTTTTCTGATCATTTTTCATATATAATTTGTCCAATTTGGAGTTACAGAATAAAAGTTATGAATTTTTGAAGTTTAAATAATATTCTGGAATTTCCTGATTTAAATTAAATCCAGAAATTATAATTATTGCGCCAGCATGACGTCAGCATGACGTCAGTGGTCAACTGCGGCTGGCTGAAGTCAAACCTGACGTGTGGGGGCCACACGTCAGTGACAGGGGGGTTTTAACAGGTTTAAATTAATCCTAATTAGGGATTAGTGGTGCTGGGGCCCACTGTCAGTGTCAGGGGGGGTTGACTAACGGTAATTAGCACTAACTGACCACCTGGCCGATGGGGCCCACGCGTCAGTGACCCTGGGGGGGTCAAACCTCAGGTCGGACAAGTCAAACCCGCCGGCGGTTAGTCGCCGGCGAGGTCCGCGGCGTACAGGGGCCTCGGGTTTCCTCTGTGGTGCTCCAAACGGCGTGCGGCTAGGTGCGTTGGATAGCTAGCTCGACGGCGCGTCGGACGGTGGTCGTGGCTGGGCCTGGGGTGGCCGGAGTCGACGGCGGCGAGCTCGGCTGCGGCCGCCGGAGTTCGGGTGCGGTCGGAATCGGCGTTGCAGGGGGTTTGGGGAGGCGTTGGTGCGTGCTGCGTGCTCCTAGTGAGGCGTGGAGCACGATAGTGTGCTCGGTTGGGCGCTGCGGTGACCGTGGCCACGACGGCGACATCACCGGCGGCGTGGAGCTCTCGGCCAAGGTGGGGCTAGGGCCTAGAGGTCGGGAGAGACCAGGGGAGAAGGGGGAAACGATCCGGGGGCTCACCGCGGAGCTGCAGGGATGGTTAGCGGGCTCAGGGACGCGCTGGTGACGGCGAATTCGACGGCGACGACGGTCGGAGCCCGAAGAGGGGAACGGCGACGTGGCGGCGATGCAGGGCTTCCGGGGAGCTTTGGAGTGGTGGGGAGGAAGAGGGGGTCGTGGCGGAGCTTCTAAGCTAGTCGGGGGAGCGAGGGGTGGCCGGAGACGGCTGCTGTGGCGAACGGCGGCGACGGTGGTGTTCGGCCGTGTGAGAGAGAGAGCGAGGGAGAGGAGGGGAGAGCTGGGGGAGAGTGAGAGAGAGCAGGGGGGAGGCGTGGCGTCGTCCAGGGCATCGAGGCGAGGAGGGGAGGGCAGGCAGGCAGGGAGAGAGGTGGCATGGCGCGGTGGCGCGCGCGCGCGCCGGCCACACTCCCCTCCCTCTGTCGGGACGAAGACGACAGAGGAGGGAGGTGGGCTGGGCCGGCTGCTGGCTGGGCCAGCCAGCTGGCTGGGCCGCACAGTGGAGGAGCCCAGGTAAGCTCCTCCTGTTATTTGTTTTCTGTTTTCCAATTTCTGACATTTGTTTTGATTTAAAAAAAAAATTAAATCATTTTATTTCCTTATGCCAATTTTTGCAGGAGCTATATATATTAATCCAGAGCTCTTTTATAAATGGCATAATATTTGGACATATATTAATATATATAATTAATATATTTCCAATGCAAATATTTATGCATTAATTCCAAATGCCCAAAATAAATACCTATGAGCTCTTAAAAATATTGGTTTGATTTTTTATTTCTGTCCAATATTTTCAGAGAGCAACATGAGCATTTTCTTGGACCTTTTTGGAGAAATTTTTATTTGGATCATTTTCAAAATGATTCTGAGGGTTTCACAGATCCCCATTTCAAGTTTCTGATGAAAGAGTAAACATGATGCAACACTCTAATGCATGACTAGCTAGGGTGTGACAACTCACCCCCACTCAAAAGAATCTCGTCCCGAGATTTAGGTTCCTCCGGGAAGAAGGCAGGATACTCGAGTCGAAGACGATCCTCCCTTTCCCAGGTTGCTTCATCTTCCGAATGGTGCGACCATTGAACTTTGAGAAACTTGATATTCTGGCGTCGGGTGGTACGTTCGGCCTGATCGAGGATACGGATGGGGTACTCTCGATATGTAAGATTATCTTGGAGATCAAGCGTTTCGTGGTCCACTTCACGGATAGGATCCGAGAAGCAACGCCTGAGTTGAGAAACGTGGAAGACATCATGAACTCTGGAGAGGTGCGGAGGTAGTTCCAACTGGTAGGCAACTTCTCCTCGTTTGGCGAGAATGCGAAAAGGTCCAATGTAACGAGGAGCCAATTTGCCTTTGATACCGAAACGATGGGTTCCCTTCAGAGGGGTGACCCGAAGATAAGCCTTCTCGTCAACCTCGAAAGTCATAGCCTTATGTTTTCGGTCATATTGACTCTTTTGACGAGATTGGGCTGTTTTCAACTTTTCACGAACGATACGAACTTGTTCTTCTGCTTCCTGAATCATGTCCGGGCCAAAGAATTGTCTTTCCCCGGTCTCTGACTAGTTAAGGGGTGTTCGACATCGTCGTCCATAGAGAACTTCAAAAGGGGCTTTACCCAAGCTAGATTGATAGCTGTTGTTGTAAGCGAATTCGGCAAATGGAAGGCACTTCTCCCAGTCCATTCCGAACGAGATAGCAGAGGCTCGAAGCATGTCTTCTAGAATTTGGTTGACGCGTTCCACTTGACCACTCGACTGAGGGTGGAAAGCGGTGCTAAAGGAGAGATGAGTTCCCATAGCATTTTGGAAACTTTCCCAAAATCGAGAGGTGAAAAGACTTCCTCGATCCGAGTTAATTTCCAAAGGAACACCATGGAGAGACACTATTCGGGAGATGTACAAATCTGCCAGCTGACTAGCGGTTATACTCTCACGAACAGGTAAGAAATGAGCTACTTTGGAAAGACGATCGACCACAACAAAAATAGCATTATTCCCTCTTTTGGTCCTGGGAAAACCGGTAATGAAATCCATACCAATTTTATCCCATTTCCATTCAGGAATAGCTAATGGTTGAAGGGTGCCAGCAGGCCGTTGATGCTCTGCTTTTACACGGCGACAGACGTCGCAATTTGCAATATACTGAGCAATTTCTCTCTTCATCCTAGTCCACCAGAACCTCTGGCGTAGGTCCTGATACATTTTAGTACTACCGGGATGAATAGTGAGAGGAGATTCATGAGCTTCTTTAAGGATCAACTGCCGTAGATGCTGGTTCTTGGGAACCACTAGACGGTTCTCAAAGTACACAACACCATGATCATTTGTAGAGAAACAACTAGCACCTCCGCTAGCAATGTTCTCTTTGATTTTAGATATTCCCTTATCTCGCTTTTGGGCAGCGATGATTTGATCCGTAAGAGTAGGTTTTGCTACCAAGGTGGCAAGAAAACCTTGAGGTACAATGTGAAGGTTAAGCTTCCGAAATTCCTCATGGAGAAGCGGTTGACTTTGTTGTAACATCAGGTTGTTACAATAAGATTTACGACTTAGCGCATCAGCCATGACGTTGGCTTTCCCTGGGGTGTAGGTTATTCCTAAGTCGAAGTCTGTGATCAATTCAACCCAACGTCTCTGCCTGAGATTCAAATCCGGTTGGGTGAAAATGTACTTCAGACTTTGGTGATCAGTGAATATTTCGCAACGATTACCGAGGAGGTAATGTCGCCAGGTCTTAAGTGCATAGACTACGGCTGCAAGCTCTAGATCATGAGTAGGATAATTCTCCTCATGTGGGTGCAATTGCCGTGAAGCGTAAGCAATTACGTGTCGATCTTGCATAAGAATGCAACCTAGTCCTTGTCGCGAGGTGTCGCAGTAGATAACAAGTCCTTGGAGAAGTCTGGCGGTACCAGCACGGGAGCAGAGGTCAGGCGTCTTTTCAGTTCCTGAAAGCTGTGCTCACATTGTGGAGTCCATTCGAACTTCTTATCTTTCTTGAGGAGTTCGGTTAGAGGTTTAGCAACTTTGGAGAAGTTCTCGACAAAGCGACGGCAATAGCTCGCTAAGCCTAGAAAACTCCGAACTTGCTTGACCGATTCAGGTGGAGTCCAATTAAGGACGGCTTGAACTCGCTCAGGGTTAACAGCAATACCTTTACCAGATATTACATGACCCAGATAGGTCAGTTCTGACAACCAGAATTCACATTTCGAAAATTTGGCATAAAGGCGATGCTCTCGAAGTTTCTTCAACACTAGCCTTAGATGTTCGGCATGTTCTTCCTCGTTCTTGGAGTAGATGAGTATATCATCGAGGTAAACCACGACGAATTTATCCAAATACTCCATGAAAATTGAGTTCATTAACCGAGAAAAGGTGGCTGGAGCGTTGGTTAAACCGAAGGACATGACGGTGTACTCGTATTGGCCATAACGAGTAACAAAGGCCGTTTTAGGAATGTCCCCGTTTCTGATTTTGATTTGATGGTAGCCCAACCTCAAATCCATCTTGGAGAAGACTGAGGATCCGGCGAGCTGATCATACAGATCGTTGATCCTGGGAAGTGGATATTTGTTCTTGATTGTGACCAAATTGACAGGTCGGTAATCTACAACCATCCGGTCCGTACCATCCTTCTTCTTGACGAATAGGACGGGGCAAGCCCATGGAGATGAACTAGGGCGGATGAAACCCTTTTTCAAGGACTCATCGAGTTGTTTCTTAAGCTCGGCTAGTTCTAGGGGTGCCATCTTATAGGGTCTTCTAGCAATCGGAACGGTTCCTGGAATGAGATCTATTACGAACTCAACATCCCTGTCAGGTGGAACACCTGGCAATTCCTCTGGAAAGACATCCGGGAAGTCACAGACTACCGGCACGTCCTCAAGGTCTGGCAAAGGGCTGGCGTTAAGAGAATGTAATTGTCGCTTGGCTATTCGGGTCAAGACATTGACTATCTTCCCCGAAGGATGGGTGAGTTGAACAGTCCTAGAGAAGCAATCAATTTGGGCATGATGAGCTGACATCCAGTCCATACCAAGAATGATATTAATATCTGAAGATTTAAGGGCTATCAAGGATGCAAGAAAAACAAGTCTGTCGACTTGGATTTCATTTCCATAACTTACCCTAGAGGTCTGCCATCTAGACCCGGGAGTAGAAATTTCCATAGTGGATGGCAAGTCACAGAATGCAACGTTATGCAAACGAGCATAATTTTCAGATATAAAAGAATGAGAGGCTCCTGTATCGAAAAGAACAGATGCCGGGTGGCAATTAACAAGGAGCATACCGAGAACGACGTTAGGATCCTCTTGAGCTTCTTCGGCAGAGATACAGTTGACATGGCCACGTGAAGCGGTGACCGGCTTGGCGTGGAATATTTTTCCTGTCGGCTTGCCACGGCCAACAGCTTTAGCAGACTGGTTGGGGTTGGTCTGGGGACACTCACGCATATAGTGACCAGATTCCCCACATTTGAAACAAGTCACGGAACTGGTACGTGGAGGAGCATTGTTAGTTGGACCCCCATAGGGCTTGGCCGGTGCAGACTGTTGAACGGGGCGAGGCGCCTGGAAAGATGGCCTCGGTGTGAACCTGGGTGGCAGGGCGGTGTTGGGTACCCACACGCGGCGCTTCTGGGGACCAGCACCGGATGAGGAACCCATGTCACGTCCATGCTTGCGTGTTGCGTCATAGTCAGTCTGACCAGTTTCAGCACTGATGGCTTTGTTGACAAGTTTTTGAAAAGATGTGCACTCATGCAGACGGAGGTCGCGGCGAAGCTCCGGACTAAGGCCCTTACGGAACCTTGCTTGCTTCTTGGCATCGGTAGACACTTCCTCAGTTGCATATCGTGCGAGATTACCAAACTCCCTACTGTAAACATCCACAGAAAGTCGGCCTTGGGTGAAATTGCAGAATTCCTCACGTTTACGGTCCATGAGACCCTCCGGAATGTGATGTTCACGGAAAGCCTCACTGAACTCAGCCCAAGTAGTGACATGGTCTGCTGGGCGCATAGCTCCATAATTCTCCCACCATAGACTGGCGGGGCCTTCAAGATGATATGCAGCAAAGGTGACCTTGTCAGCCTCCGCTACCAGCGCGGAACGCAGTTTGTGAGAGATACTGCGAAGCCAGTCATCAGCGTCGAGAGGCTCGACGGAGTGGTGGAACGTGGGTGGATGCAATTTGATAAAATCACTGAGTGACACCACGTTAGCCCTCTGATGGTGTGCTGTGTTCTGTTCAATACGCTCCAACAAACGGTTGGTCTCCCGCTTGTTTCTCTCAGCTTCCATCATAACCTCGGCTAGTGAAGGAGGATGAGGCAGATTTGCATCCCTGACTTCACTGCCTTCGGCCTGCTCTTGAGGAGCAGGGTTAGTGCGCGTGTTGACCATCCTAGGTAAACAAGACAATGATTTAGTCAGGATGATAAAATTCCGACGTAGGGTACATAATGTAAGGAATAACTCGGAATGCAAGATGATCATCCGTATGACATGGTAGATATAGAAACTGCTTCTTTTATTCCATCGTCATACACACCATACAGGGTTTAGTACAAGACCAAACAAAGTACTATTACGGTGAAAAGAGGATTACATCTCATCGGAGGCATCCCAAGCTCCTATACATTATTTTTCTACACCTCCGGAAAGAGTACAAACTAGGTCATATCCCACGAGTCACGCAGGACGATAGACGACACGGCTAGTGCGAACTAGTGATACTACCGCTAACTCAGACCGATCCGTAGTAGTCCTCGTAGAAGTCGCCTCCATAGCCTGGAAGTTCAACATGATCATCCGGAAACAGACGGTCTCGCGGAGCTTGTGGGCCATAGGGGCTAGGATGAGGCCTTGGACCAACAGACGGTGGCCTGCGGGGACCGCGAGGTGGGGTGATGCCTCCTACATCACGCCAAACCATCACGTCCGGCAGAGCAGATCTCACAGGATAGAGATCGCGCATATCTGAATATCCAGCTTGCACCGCCGGTGCGAACCGAGTCAAAGTGGCCCAATGGTCAGCACGGGTATTGAAGAGCTCTAACCTCAAGGCCCGGTTTTCACGGTCCTTATCCTCGAGCATCTCAGCAGTGGTGCGAGTCCGTGAATCCTCCTGAGTGGAGTTAGCATAGATAGCCTGGAGATACCCTTGTGCTCCCGGAAGTGATCCTGGCATATACCGGAAGTCAGAGTCCCGAAATAGACCAGATCTGACTCGCATAATGGTCATCATAGAGTAGGCGGCGTCCTGCACAGCCATCTCAATAGTAACCCTGAGTCCATAGGAGCAGTGAAGAGGCTCGGTGGATCCAGGATAAGATGGAAATATCCTGACAGTGCAGAGATACTGGCTTTGATTGAAGTCCCGGAATTGCTCTTCGACCGTGTACTCAGGATACCAGCGGTATCCAGCCTCAGTCATTACCCTGACCAACTTAGCAGTATGGCCGGGTACATCTAGGCATCGAGTCAGGCGAACCACTTGATTGAGGTCGCGAGTGGCCATCTGAAAGCATAATCATAATGCAAAGGCATTAGAATTTCTAGCAAAATTTCGGCAGCATAACAGCTGTAAATGCTCAAAAAGGATTTTGAGACATTTGACAAAGGATTTCGTACATACTCAACATCATCATATCAAAGTTCTGAAACCATTCTGGCAACATAATGTGGTAGTAGAACTGAACTAGGCTTGTAACCATCAAACTTATAAGGTACTACTGATTAGTAACATGTGATCCTGATAGAGAGAATAGATCCTAATTCCTTATCCCCCGGTGGAAGAATGGACTGACTCAGATCAGAATGTCACAAGATAGAGGAGTAAAAAGAGCCTTACGTTCCAACCCACAAACA
This sequence comes from Triticum aestivum, assembly GCF_018294505.1. Classification (NCBI taxonomy): domain Eukaryota; kingdom Viridiplantae; phylum Streptophyta; class Magnoliopsida; order Poales; family Poaceae; genus Triticum; species Triticum aestivum. Next base: position 95,138,214 of record NC_057804.1, read on the forward strand.
ATTCCCCTACATATAACTAAAGAATTTCTAGACTCAACATCGACCAGTTTGGCTTGAAGAACCTACAGGCAGTCCGGCTCTGATGCCAACGCTGTCAGGACCCCGACTCGATGTCACATCGATCTAGCTGGTAACACCTCATATCACTTTGCGGCCTCACGCACGGTATCCCCCGGGTGTCGTCTTACCTTTTCCCGGGACCGTTTGCGCCTTTTGGCTCACGTATATGATAGTGTCGCTAGCATCCATATGATAAAGAGCCCGGGCTGACATGACTAGTCGTAAACCCAAAGTGGCACAGACTTACAGGGACAGGCATCCATGACCCAGCTTCGAACGTGTCGGTCATCAGCAAGTGGGTCCGGGCTGTAGCACTGGGCTAGCAGGACTCCGGTAAACCGGGCTGTAGCGGGCTAACAGGACTCCGGTACTCAAAGCGTGACATTTCCCCGAAGGGACAGACACAGGAACGAAGAAGGACACATGCCGGCCAGCCTAAGTGTTCCAGAGCAGTAGCAAGCTACCATGGCTCAGCGGTAACACTAGGAGACATCTCCCGGTAAGAGAGGCTACTAAAGATAAACAACTAGATAGTCAGATCCCACACATACCAAGCATTTCAATCATACACACAATATGCTCGATATGTGCAAATACAACGAAGCATCACAACATGACTCTACGACACAAGTACTTTATTTAAGGCTCAGGGAGCCATACATAACATACACAAAGGTACGGGTCTCACGACCCAACATACAAGTCATACAGTCATACAAACCAGCAGCGGAAGTAACTTGTCTGAGTACAGACAACTAGTAAAATAAAAGAGGCTTGGAAAGCCTCTATACTACGTGGTCCTTCACAAGCTCAGGGTCACCACCTGGGTCTTTAGCCTACTCGGTGATGTCAACGTCTACATAGAACCCATCAGAAGGGGTTGCAGCGTCTTCTGAAAAAATGTAGATTATAGCAACATGAGTACAAAGGTACTCAGCAAGACTTACATCAGATCCTACATACATGCATATTATCAAGAAGGGTTGGTGAGGTTATTGCAGCAAGCCAGCTTTGACTCTTGGCTAGACTATCCTACGATACTCCAACTTGAAATGGTTTTGCGCACACGAGTCCACTACTCACCACTTCAATACACTACCGAGGATCCACCTCCGTCTTCCTACGGAAGGGCCATCCTCGGCACTCACACTTATCTTGAGGCTTTTAGTAGTTTCCATTTACTTGTCTATGAACTGTATCGGCAACCAAGTAGTCCTTTACCGCGGACGCGGCTATTCGAATAGATCATGTTAACCCTGCAGGGGTGTACTTCTTCATACACGCTCTCACCACTTACCGTCGTTTACACGACATGTACTCGGCAACCTTCAAGCGGAAGCCCAACGTGGGTGTCGGCCACGACCTACCTAATCACCTAAGCCTCCAGTCCAGGTTTATCGCCTATTCAGGTTCCATCCGCAGGGAGTCCGGCCGAGGTTTCCCATACGGCCCCGAATGATGTGAACAGGGTTCCCGAGATACCTAACGGGTATTCGGTACACCCGGCCACGTACCTACCGCATCACAGCCCACCCCTACGGTCAGCGCTGTCCACGGCCTCCAGTAGGCTACAAACACCAGAAACTACTTGCAACTCCTGGACGGAGAACTAGGGTGAATAAGAAGTCGAGAGGGTCCATTGGTTTCGGGCCCAATGCATGGTAGTAGCTGATTCTTAAATCACACATACAGATCTCAGTGCTTAAGGTCGGCTTCAATGAAACAACCCACCATGTACTCCTACATGGCCTCTCATCGATACCTTTACCAAATCGTGTTCACCACACCACTCTCATTACCGACATAATCATTTCACTCTAGTCCATCGCCCAGATGAACCAGACCTGACACGACTCTAAGCATAGCAGGCATAGCAAGGTAGGAACAACACATACATATGGCTCAATCAATTCCTACACATGCTAGTGGGTTTCATCTAGTTACTGTGGCAATGACAGGTCATGCAGAGGAAATGGGTTCAACTACCGTAGCACACAGCAGTTTGAATCGCGTTGTCTTAATGCAGTAAAATAGAGCAGGAGCGAGAACATGGGATTGTATCGATATGATCAAATGGTTGGTTGCTTGCCTGATGGTTCATTGCACGGATACGATTCCTCGTTAGGGTAATCACGGTACTCCTCGGGAACAGATCCTGTCGCAAAGGACATCGATACACAAACATCACCAAACAATATGCAACAATATGATGCATGCATGAAACATGGCAATATGAGTGTGTTGGGCTAATGCAACTAAAACCAGAAGGGTTTGAGCAAATTTGAATCAAAGATTCAAATTTCAAATTCAAATATGGCCTTTTAAAGTGCCTTTTCTTGTTCTGATTAAAACATCAACTTAACTTGTTTGATCATGCATGAAAATGGTACAGATGGATAGATTGGATTTTTCTGATCATTTTTCATATATTATTTGTCCAATTTGGAGTTATAGAATAAAAGTTATGAATTTTTGAAGTTTAAATAATATTCTGGAATTTCCTGTTTTAAATTAAATCCAGAAATATCATTTACTGCGTCAGCCTGACATCATAGTGACATCAGCAGGTCAACAGGGCTGGCTCGGGTCAAACCTGACGTGTGGGGTCCACACGTCAGTGTCACAGGGGCTAATCCCGCGTTGACCCCGGGCTGGTTAGCTTTGACTAACCCCTGGGGCCCACTGTCAGCGTCTGTAGGTGGTGGGTTAGTGGTTAATTAACTAGGCCACGTCAGCTCGCCGGAGTTCTGGCCGGCGGCGACCAACAGTGCGGCGGCGATAGTGGTTTTGGTCGTTTCGGCCACCAAATGGAACGTGGCGACCACCGGAGTGAAGCTGAGGACGACCCGCGGCTCTTGGCGGAGTCCGTTGGGGTCGGGGTGGACGGAGTCGACGCCGGCGACGACTTTGGCGGCCACCGAGGTTCGGTCGGAGGTGAACTTGATGCTAGAGGGTTCGGTGAGGCTCGTGGGGTGGCTAGCTAGGTGCTGTGGAACGCGGTGAGCAAGATGGACACCATCTTGTGGCCGGAGGATGACCGGGAGCACGTCGGCGACGAGGTCCACGGCGGTGGGTGCGGTTGAGCTCCGGGAGGTTGCTACACGGCTCGGGAGCAAGAACGGAAGGAAGGGGAAGATGGCTAAGCTCACAGTGAGTGCGACGGAGTCCTTGGTGCGGTCGGAGATGGACCGGAGCGACGTCGGCGTTGAAGGGGATCTCCGGCGACGGTGAGCTCGGGCGAGGTCGGTGCGGTGGTCTCGGGCGTTGCGAGCGCTCGGGGCTCGGCTGCTCGATGAAGTGGACAGCGGCGAAGCTCCTGGACACGGTGAGACGGCGTGGAGACGACGGGGAGCACGGCTACGACG
>NC_057804.1:95141648-95147797 GCF_018294505.1 Triticum aestivum
AAAACAAGTCTGTCGACTTGGATTTCATTTCCATAACTTACCCTAGAGGTCTGCCATCTAGACCCAGGGGTAGAGATTTCCATAGTGGACGGCAGATCACAGAATGCAACGTTATGCAAACGAGCATAATTTTCAGATATAAAGGAATGAGAGGCTCCTGTATCGAAAAGAACAGATGCCGGGTGGCAATTAACAAGAAGCGTACCGAGAACGACGTTGGGATCCTCTTGAGCTTCTTCGGCAGAGACATAGTTGACATGGCCACGTGAAGCGGTGACCGGTTTGGCATGGAACACCTTCCCTGTCGGCTTGCCACGGCCAACAGCTTTAGCAGATTGATTGGGGTTGGTCTGGGGACACTCACGCATATAATGACCAGATTCCCCACACTTGAAACAAGTCACGGAACTGGTACGTGGAGGAGCATTATTGGATGGACCCCCATAGGGCTTGGCCGGTGCAGACTGTTGAACAGGGCGAGGCGCCTGAAAAGATGGCCTCGGTGTGAACCTGGGTGGCAGAGCGGTATTGGGTACCCACACGCGGCGCTTCTGAGAACCAGCACCGGATGAGGAGCCCATATCACGTCCATGCTTGCGTGTTGCGTCATAATCAGTCTGACCAGTTTCAGCACTGATGGCTTTGTTGACAAGTTTCGAAAAAGATGTGCACTCATGCAGACGGAGGTCGCGACGAAGCTCAGGACTAAGGCCCTTACGGAACCTTGCTTGCTTCTTGGCGTCAGTAGAAACTTCCTCGGTTGCATATCGTGCAAGGTTACCAAACTCCCTGCTATAGACATCCACAGAAAGTCGGCCTTCGGTGAAATTGCAAAATTCTTCACGCTTACGGTCCATGAGACCCTCCGGAATGTGATGTTCACGGAAAGCCTCACTGAATTCAGCCCAAGTTGTGACATGGCCCGCTGGGCGCATAGCTCCATAATTCTCCCACCATAGACTGGCGGGGCCTTCAAGGTGATATGCAGCAAAGGTGACCTTGTCAGCCTCAGCTACCAGCGCGGAACGCAGCTTGTGAGAAATACTGCGAAGCCAGTCATCAGCGTCGAGAGGCTCGACGGAGTGGTGGAACGTGGGTGGATGCAATTTGATAAAATCGCTGAGTGACACCACGTTAGCCCTCTGATGGTGTGCTGTATTCTGTTCAATACGCTCCAACAAACGGTTTGTCTCCCGCTTGTTTCTCTCAGCTTCCATCATCACCTCGGCTAGTGAAGGAGGATGAGGCAGATGTTCATTTCTGGCTTCACTGCCTTCGGCCTGCTCTTGAGAAGCAGGGTTGGCGCGCGTGTTGACCATCCTAGGTAAACAAGGCAATGATTTAGTCAGAATGATAAAATTCCGACATAGGATACATAATGCAAGGAATAACTCGGAATGCAAGATGATCATCCGTATGACATGGTAGATACAGAAACTGCTTCTTTATTCCATCGTCATACACACCATACAAGGTTTAGTACAAGACCAAACAAAGTACTATTACGGTGAAAAGGGATTACATCTCATCGGAGGCATTCCAAACTCCTATACATTATTTTTCTACAACTCCGGAAGAGTACAAACTAGGTCAAATCCCACGAGTCACGCGGGACGACAGACGACACAGCTAGTGCGAACTAGTGATACTACTACTAACTCAGACCGATCCGTAATAGTCCTCGTAGAAGTCACCTCCATAGCCCGGAAGTTCAACATGATCATCCGGAAACAGACGGTCTCGCGGAGCTTGTGGACCATAGGGGCTAGGATGAGGTCTTGGACCAGCAAACGGTGGCCTGCGGGGACCGCGAGGTGGGGTGATGCCTCCTACATCACGCCAAACCATCACGTCTGGCAGAGCAGATCTCACAGGATAGAGATCGCGCATATCTGAATATCCAGCTTGCACCGCCGGTGCGAACCGAGTCAAAGTGGCCCAGTGGTCAGCACGGGTATTGAAGAGCTCTAACCTTAAGGCCCGGTTTTCACGGTCCTTATCCTCGAGCATCTCAGCAGTGGTGCGAGTCCGTGAATCCTCCTGAGTGGAGTCAGCATAAATAGCTTGGAGATATCCTTGTGCTCCCGGAAGTGACCCTGGCATATACCGGAAGTCAGAGTCCCGAAATAGACCAGATCTGACTCGCATAATGGTCATCATAGAGTAGGCGGCATCCTGCACAGCCATCTCGATAGTAACCCCGAGTCCATAGGAGCAGTGAAGAGGCTCAGTGGATCCAGGATAAGATGGAAATATTCTGACAGTGCAGAGATACTGGCTTTGATTAAAGTCTCGGAATTGCTCTTCGACCGTGTACTCAGGATACCAGCGGTATCCAGCCTCAGTCATTACCCTGACCAACTTAGCAGTATGGCCGGGTACATCTAGGCACCGAGTCAGGCGAACCACTTGATTGAGGTCGCGAGTGGCCATCTGAAAGCACAATTATAATGCAAAGGCATTAGAATTTCTAGCAAAATTTCGGCAGCATAACAGCTGTAAATGCTCAAAAAGGATATTGAGACATTTGACAAAGGATTTCGTACACACTCAACATCATCATATCAAGTCTTGAAACCATTCTTACAACATAATGTGGTAGTAGAACTGGACTAGGCTTGTAACCAACAAACTTATAAGGTACTACTGATTAGTAACACGTGATCCTGATAGAGAGAACAGATCCTAATTCCTTAACCCCCGGTGGAAGAATGGACTGACTCAGATCAGAATGTCATAAGATATAAGGAGTAAAAGAGCCTTACGTTCCAACCCACAAACAATTCCCCTACATATAACTAAAGAATTTCTAGACTCAACATCGACCAGTTTGGCTTGGAGAACCTACAGGCAGTCCGGCTCTGATGCCAACGCTGTCAGGACCCCGACTCGATGTCACATCGATCTAGCTGGTAACACCTCATATCACTTTGCGGCCTCACGCACGGTATCCCCACGGGTGTCGTCTTACCTTTTTCCCGGGACCGTTTGCGCCTTTTGGCTCACGTATATGATAGTGTCGCTAGCATCCATATGATAAAGAGCCCGGGCTGACAAGACTAGTCGTAAACCCAAAGTGGCACAGACTTACAGGGACAGGCATCCATGACCCAGCTTCGAACGTGTCGGTCATCAGCAAGTGGGTCCGGGCTGTAGCACTGGGCTAGCAGGACTCCGGTAAACCGGGCTGTAGCGGGCTAACAGGACTCCGGTACTCAAAGCGTGACATTTCCCCGAAGGGACAGACACAGGAACGAAGAAGGACACATGCCGGCCAGCCTAAGTGTTCCAGAGCAGTAGCAAGCTACCATGGCTCAGCGGTAACACTAGGAGACATTTCCCGGTAAGAGAGGCTACTAAAGATAAACAACTAGATAGTCAGATCCCACACATACCAAGCATTTCAATCATACACACAATATGCTCGATATGTGCAAATACAACGAAGCATCACAACATGACTCTATGACACAAGTATTTTATTTAAGGCTCAGGGAGCCATACATAACATACACAAAGGTACGGGTCTCACGACCCCACATACAAGTCATACAGTCATACAAACCAGCAGCGGAAGTAACTTGTCTAAGTACAGACAACTAGTAAAATAAAAGAGGCTTGGAAAGCCTAGCTATACTGTGTGGTCCTTCACAAGCTCAGGGTCACCACCTGGGTCTTTAGCCTACTCGTTGATGTCAACGTCTACATAGAACCCATCAGAAGGGGTTGCAGCGTCTTCTGTAAAAATGTAGATTATAGCAACATGAGTACAAAGGTACTCAGCAAGACTTACATCAGATCCTACATACATGCATAGTATCAATAAGGGTTGGTGGAGTTATTGCAGCAAGCCAGCTTTGACTCTTGGCTAGGCTATCCTACGATACTCCAACTTGAAATGGTTTTGCGCACACGAGTCCACTACTCACCACTTCAATACACTACCGAGTATCCACCTCCGTCTTCCTACGGAAGAGCCATCCTCGGCACTCACACTTATCTTGAGGCATTTAGTAGTTTCCATTTACTTGTCTATGAACTGTATAGGCAACCAAGTAGTCCTTTACCGCGGACGCGGCTATTCGAATATATCATGTTAACCCTGCAGGGGTGTACTTCTTCATACATGTTTCCACCACTTAGCGTCTGCACACGACATGTGCTCGGCAGACTTCAAGCGAAAGCCGACGTGGGTGTAGACCACGACCTACCTAAACACTTAAGCCTCTAGTCCAGGTTTATCGCCTATCCAGGTTCCATCCGCAGGGAGTCCGGCCGAGGTTTCCCATACGGCCCCGAACGATGTGAACAGGGTTCCCGAGATACCTAACGGGTATTCGGTACACCCGGCCACGTACCTACCGCATCACAGCCCACCCCTACGGTCAGCGCTGTCCACGGCCTCCAGTAGGCTACAAACACCAGAAACTACTTGCAACTCCTGGACAGAGAGCTAGGGTGAATAAGAAGTCGAGCGGGGTCATATTTCAGGGCCCAATGCATGGTAGTAGCTGTATCTTAAATCACATATACAGATCTCAGTGCTTAAGGTCGGCTTCAATGAAACAACCCACCATGTACTCCTACATGGCCTCTCATCGATACCTTTACCAAATCGTGTTCACCACACCACTCTCATTACTGACATAATCATTTCACTCTAGCCCATCACCCAGATGAACCAGACCTGACACGACTCTAAGCATAGCAGGCAGAGCAATGTAGGAACAACACATACATATGGCTCAATCAACTCCTACACATGCTAGTGGGTTTCATCTAGTTACTGTGGCAATGACAGGTCATGCAGAGGAAATGGGTTCAACTACCGTAGCACACAGCAGTTTGAATCGCGTTGTCTTAATGCAGTAAAAGAGAGCAGGAGCGAGAACATGGGATTGTATCGATATGATCAAATGGTTGGTTGCTTGCCTGATGGTTCGATGCACGGATATGATTCTTCGTTAGGGTAATCACGGTACTCCTCGGGGGCAGAACCTGTCGCAAAGGACATCGATATGCAAACATCACCAAACAATGTGCAACAATATGATGCATGCATGAAACATGGCAATATGAGTGTGTTGGGCTAATGCAACTAAAACCAGAAGGATTTGAGCAAATTTGAATCAAAGATTCAAATTTCAAACTCAAACATGGCCTTTTAAAGTGCTTTTCCTTGTTCTGCTTAAAACATTAATTTAACTTGTTTGGTCATGCATGAAAATAGTACAGATGGATAGATTGGATTTTTCTGATCATTTTTCATATATAATTTGTCCAATTTGGAGTTACAGAATAAAAGTTATGAATTTTTGAAGTTTAAATAATATTCTGGAATTTCCTGATTTAAATTAAATCCAGAAATTATAATTATTGCGCCAGCATGACGTCAGCATGACGTCAGTGGTCAACTGCGGCTGGCTGAAGTCAAACCTGACGTGTGGGGGCCACACGTCAGTGACAGGGGGGTTTTAACAGGTTTAAATTAATCCTAATTAGGGATTAGTGGCGCTGGGGCCCACTGTCAGTGTCAGGGGGGGTTGACTAACGGTAATTAGCACTAACTGACCACCTGGCCGATGGGGCCCACGCGTCAGTGACCCTGGGGGGTCAAACCTCAGGTCGGACAAGTCAAACCCGCCGGCGGTTAGTCGCCGGCGAGGTCCGCGGCGTACAGGGGCCTCGGGTTTCCTCTGTGGTGCTCCAAACGGCGTGCGGCTAGGTGCGTTGGATAGCTAGCTCGACGGCGCGTCGGACGGTGGTCGTGGCTGGGCCTGGGGTGGCCGGAGTCGACGGCGGCGAGCTCGGCTGCGGCCGCCGGAGTTCGGGTGCGGTCGGAATCGGCGTTGCAGGGGGTTTGGGGAGGCGTTGGTGCGTGCTGCGTGCTCCTAGTGAGGCGTGGAGCACGATAGTGTGCTCGGTTGGGCGCTGCGGTGACCGTGGCCACGACGGCGACATCGCCGGCGGCGTGGAGCTCTCGGCCAAGGTGGGGCTAGGGCCTAGAGGTCGGGAGAGACCAGGGGAGAAGGGGGAAACGATCCGGGGGCTCACCGCGGAGCTGCAGGGATGGTTAGCGGGCTCGGGGACGCGCTGGTGACGGCGAATTCGACGGCGACGACGGTCGGAGCCCGAAGAGGGGAACGGCG
>NC_057804.1:95148071-95152911 GCF_018294505.1 Triticum aestivum
GCGATGCAGGGCTTCCGGGGAGCTGTGGAGCGGTGGGGAGGAAGAGGGGGTCGTGGCAGAGCTTCTGAGCTAGTCGGGGGAGCGAGGGGTGGCCGGAGATGGCTGCTATGGCGAACGGCGGCGACGGTGGTGTTCGGCCGTGTGAGAGAGAGAGCGAGGGAGAGGAGGGGAGAGCCGGGGGAGAGTGAGAGAGAGCAGGGGGGGAGGCGTGGCGTCGTCCAGGGCATCGAGGCGAGGAGGGGAGGGCAGGCAGGCAGGGAGAGAGGTGGCGTGGCGCGGTGGCGCGCGCGCGCGCCGGCCACACTCCCCTCCCTCTGTCGGGACGAAGACGACAGAGGAGGGAGGTGGGCTGGGCCGGCTGCTGGCTGGGCCAGCCAGCTGGCTGGGCCGCACAGTGGAGGAGCCCAGGTAAGCTCCTCCTGTTATTTGTTTTCTGTTTTCCAATTTCTGACATTTGTTTTGATTTAAAAAAAATATTAAATCATTTTATTTCCTTATGCCAATTTTTGCAGGAGCTATATATATTAATCCAGAGCTCTTTTATAAATGGCATAATATTTGGACATATATTAATATATATAATTAATATATTTCCAATGCAAATATTTATGCATTAATTCCAAATGCCCAAAATAAATACCTATGAGCTCTTAAAAATATTGGTTTGATTTTTTATTTCTGTCCAATATTTTCAGAGAGCAACATGAGCATTTTCTTGGACCTTTTTGGAGAAATTTTTATTTGGATCATTTTCAAAATGATTCTGAGGGTTTCACAGATCCCCATTTCAAGTTTCTGATGAAAGAGTAAACATGATGCAACACTCTAATGCATGACTAGCTAGGGTGTGACAGTGTCACGCCCAATATGCGATACTATCCTAAAGAGACTCGAAGGTCCCACCAAGGATAGAATTGCACATTGAAACGCTTTTGCAAGGTGGATATCATTACATCGACATTACATAATAGATGGGGATACATAAAAGAGGCATACAATGCCACACGAATACAACATCATCTTACATAAGAGCACCATCCGACTATGGATGAAACACAAACAGAAGCTCAAACGACATCCACCCTGCTAGCCCAGGCTGCCGACCTGGAACCTATCCCCTAATCGAAGAAGAAGCAGAAGGAAAACTCCAAAACAAGCAAGCATCGCTCTCACGTCATGAACATCGCATAACCTGTACCTGCAACTGTTGTTGTAGTAATCTGTGAGCCACGAGGACTCAGCAATCCTATTACCATGGGTATCAAGACTAGCAAAGCTTAATGGGAAAGGAAGGGGTAAAGTGGTGAGGTTGCAGCAGCGACTAAGCATATATGGTGGCTAACATACGCCAATAAGAGCGAGAAGAGAGCAAGCAGAACGGTCGTGAAGCTAGCAATGATCAAGAGGTGATCCTGAACTCCTACTTACGTCAAACATAACCCAAAAATTGTGTTCACTTCCCGGACTCCGCCGAAAAGAGACCATCACGGCTTCACACGCAGTTGATGCATCTTAATACGGATCTGGTGTCAAGTTATCTACAACCGGACATTAACAAATTCCCATCTGCCGCATAACGGCAGGCACGGCTTTCGAAAGATTATAACCCTGCAGGGGTGTCCCAACTTAGCCCATGATAAGCTCTCGCGATCAACGAAGGATATACCTTCTCCCAGGAAGACTCGATCAGACTCAGAATCCCGGTTTACAAGACATTTCGACAATGGTAAAACAAGACCAGCAAAGCCGCCCGATGCGCCGACAACCCCGATAGGAGCTGCACATATCTCGTTCTCAGGGCAACACCGGATAGGTCAGCCTACGAGTAAAACCAGACCTCGAGTTGCCCCGAGGTGGCCCCACAGTCTGCCCGGTTCGGACCAACACTTAGACAAGCACTGGCCCAGGGGGGGGCTAAAATAAAGATGACCCTTGGGTTAATTACTCCCAAGGGAAATGTAGGTGGTGGTGAGGCAAATGGTAAAACCAAGGTTGGGCCTTGCTGGAGGAGTTTTATTCAAAGCGAACTGTCATGGGGGTCCCATAAATCACCCAACCACGTTAGGAACGCAAAATCCGGGAACATAACACCGGTATGACGGAAACTAGGTCGGCAAGAGTGGAACAAAACACCAGGCATAAGGCCGAGCCTTCCACCCTTTACCAAGTATATAGATGCATTAATTAAATAAGAGATATTGTGATGTCCCAACATAATCCTGTCCACCATGGGGAAATCTTCAACTTCACATGCAACTAGCAACGCTATAAGAGGGGCTGAGCAAAGCGATAACATAGCCAAGCAACGGTTTGCTAGGAATGGTGTCAAAGGTTAGAGGTTCATGGCAATTTGGGGAGGCTTGAAGAACAGGTGATAGGAAGCGCAGCATAGCGATAGAATGAAACAACTAGCATAGCAATGATAGTAGTGAGATCCAGGGTAGCGGTCATCTTGCCTGAAATCCCGCTAGGAAGAAGAACGAGTCCATGAAGAAGATGAAGCCACGAAGACGAACCGAGCGTAGACGAACGAATCCTCACGATCGCAACGAAACAGGAACTATCGAGAAGAAGCACACAACATAGTAAACACACCACACATATGCAAGACATGATTCACAACCAAGCATGATCATGCCAAGGCTACATGAAGCTACTCATGGCAAGAGATGATGCAAACAAGAGCAGCACATCAAGGCAAGTTTAAATGAGGCCGGAAACGACATATAACAATTCCGGTAAGTCCTCATATGCAAATTTCGAAATTGGTCCAGACCTGAATAAACCTTATGTTCAAGTTGTTAAACAGTAAGTTAAGATGAACCAAGATGATCTACACGAGATTCTAGTCAAGTCACATATAAAGTTCATTAGATTTGGAGCTACGACCTAGAAGATATGAGCAAAACAAGTTAAACATGGCATTGCTGCAAAATGCATACAAACATCAAGCAAACACCTCAAAACAAGGATGCAACATGATAATATGAAACTATATGCAACTCTAAGCAAGTTTCATATAGAGCACACTCAAAACGGAGCAACGGTTCAACACATACACGCTATACAAGTTTAAAAGACAAGCTGTCCAAAACAGGAACTAGGCATATTGCAAGCACCAAAACAACATGCTACAGTACCACAACATGATAACAAAAGGCATGGGCATGATGTACAGGTAATGCATTACAAAACATGAACACTGAGTTATCTCTAGAAATCAATAGAACATGCTCAGAAAGACATGGCAAGATTGCAAATAATAACAGTTTCAGACTTTGCAGAAATAACATCAGGTTGCAATGTTTAGAGCTATCAAACAACATGTTACAGGAACTTATCATGGCAAACAAAGGCATGGCATGAACCTAATAATTGCATAGAACAAAAGTCCCTTACTGACCATGAGCCAAAAGGGCACAGAAAATATGATGGCACCCATGTAAACATGGCAAATTATATGACAGATTCATACATAGCAGGAACAACAATAAGTAGGCATGTTGGTGAGCTTGTACCACTAACCACAGAGCAATACATGGCATTACAAGTTAACCAACATCAATATGACATGTTTATGAAGCTAAGCATGGCAATAGCAAGTTCATAGGGTGCATGGATCACTAGGAAAACACATGGCAAAACTGAACTTAATGTTGACAGGCTGAGAGCAACGTTATTTAGCAATTTGAGAGCAAGATCACAACAACCTACAACAAGCTATAAATGCAACCAGGGGCATGGATGGATAGAGCATGACATGGATAACAAAAAATCCTTAGTGAACATCTCCAGATTATGCATAGAATGACTTGTAGCAACAGGTTTACATAGCATCACAAAATAACGGATTCAGCCTAGCAAAACGTTAACAGCAAGTACACTACTTCACAAGCTTGATTCACTCACCACAAATCATTGCATGACAAGATAATCATAGAATCAGCAAGAATACATGTTTATGAAACTAAACAAGGCAAGAACAAGTTCATAGCATGCAAGGATCAACTACAGCAACCTTGGCAAAATTGAATAACATGTAAACAATCTGCTAGGAAACATTTTATAGCAAAAGTAGAGCAAGAAAATGACATGCTAGACTACTCCATAATTGCAAACAGGGGAATGAATGGATATAGATAAACCATACGTTCAAAACATCCTTACTGAAGTATCTCAAAATATGCTTGGATCTCTCTTTAGCATCAAGTTTACATGGCATAAAAATAACAGCAGAAAATACATAGCATACACCCCTGTAAAGATGGCATGATTTAGCACAAAACACATGTAGACATCAACCTCATAGGATGCACACATCAAACATGGCAAAAATGACAAATGAACATGTTCTGTTAACAGACAGCAGACAACATCATATAGCACTCTTGCAATGATGATTCGGTCATTAAGATGAACTCAAATGAACATGACCCAATGGAATGAAATGAAGAGCATCTCACAGAGAACATTTTGATATATCATACGCACGAAATGGAGCAGTACGCATGGAGTTATGATGCGATGAATAGGGCAACATTATGCAAAAATATTTCGGGACTTAGTCAAAATATACCCTTGGGGAGAAGTTGGACGGGGAGGACCCTGGACAGAGGGGATCCGGGACAGGGCCGCATTTGGATGGCCTGGCGGGTGGATCTCATCCCACCCGCCGGATTCGGCGACGAGGCGACCGTCGACGGCGGTCGGAGGGCGGGGCAGCGCCGGAGGAGGTCGGGGAAGGCCGGAGGGAGGCGGCGCAGACGCCGAGGCGGTGGGGCGGCGAGCGGAGGGCGCGGGGTGCTCGGGAGGAGGTGGCGGGGCTGCGCGGTCAGGCGAT
>NC_057804.1:95153207-95219376 GCF_018294505.1 Triticum aestivum
CGGTGGGCCGGCGGCGCGGCGGCGGTGGCGAGCCACATGTGTCATGGATTTGTCACGGCAGATGTCCTAGTGTGAGGACTTAGTCGCGATGCCAACGCATCTATGTGGTATCTTGAGAGGGGTTGAGCGGAATCGAGAAGCGCAACATAAGACAAGGGTTTAGACAGCTTCGGGCCCCGGGAAACATCATCCGGAATAGCCCTACATGTTGTTTGAGGCGAGGTCTCATTATGCTCATCGAGAGTCGCCGTAAGCCGGATCTCCTAATCATGTCTAGCCTAGAGATTATTTCTTCTTGCCCCCCCTCTTTGGGGAGCCCTGCCCCTCTTTATATAAGTTAGAGGGGCGGGTTACATGTGGAGTCCAAATAGGATTAGGACTAGCCTATCTTGTACTACAAGGCGGATACAAGTCTGGGTCTTGATTCCTTGTGAGGGAGATATTCCTCACGCCTTTCCTCTTAAGCCGGCCTACCAAAACGTAAGCCGGCCTTTTGGGCCTTGAGCCTCCTGGGCCCCCAGGTCTTGTTGCTCCTCTGATCCGCTTGCCAGGTCATCGATAAGTCGCCAGGCTCGGGCGGGTCACTTAGTGAGTCGTCCAGTCAGGGCGGGTCATTGGTGAGTCGCCAAGTCCGGCCGGGTTATACTTCCGGCCGGGTTACACCGCGGGGTATATCCCCGACATTAGCCCCCAAGTTTAGCTTGGATTTATCCATGGTAAACTTATGCTGCAAAATAAACACAAGAACAAATTTGACAGGTTGTGCTCCGGGTTAAATACTCTTGCAAGCCGGCACTTGAACATCTTTAAGTCCTTGTCATTTCCTTGTTGATATAAATATGTCCATAACCTCATAGAAAAATCTTATTTAACAGATATGCTTCAATTTTGTCAATAAAAAAATCCAGATACTTCTTTTGAAAAATCCGGGTTAACAGGACAGCTTCAGAATCAATTTGCTGATATTGGTCTTCTTGTAGAGAAATATTGTAAGAAATAATCCACTTGAGTTGGCTTCCAAAACACCGGCTTAATAAACATATTGGACTCAATATTCATCTGGTGATCCGCCGGTTTAAAGATGTAGAGGCTGGCGAGCAAAATTGCCGGCTTGTAAATATTGATAACACCGGGTCATAACTGATTTGCTCAAAAACTGTAATTTGAAGTTATTCCTCCCTTATATCCATATTACCTATAGCCCCCAAGTGCCGGGTTGTCATGCTTGCAGCAACCTGGGACTTGTAATTGCCTTATGCTCATAAAACTTCAACCAGTGTAGCCCCCAAGGGCCGGGTCATTATGCAATAATGAGCAGGGACTTTGTAAATATTATCATGTAAACTTTGAACAGCAATGTGTATCCCCCAAAGGCCGGCTTAGTAAGATAATACTAAGCTGGGACTTTATAGATACTTGATTGATAATAACATCATATGATGTAATCTCCACCACGGTGCTTGAACCCACGTCCACAAGGTTAAGAGCTTTGTGCTATACCAACTGAGGACTGGATCCTTCAATATAATGGATTTAAAATTTATGTACCTTGAACTGTTGACAGGAGCAATTGGTAGCCCCCAAGGGCCGGCTCATTACGGTGTGATGAGTCGGGTCTTCAATAAGGTGAGCAAACAATGACTTTGCATTAGCCCCCAAGTGTCATGGTGCATGCTTGCAGCGACATGAGACTTGCATATTTGATATAACCTCAATTTGAATAATGTAGCCCCCAAGTGCCGGGTCATAAGCCTGCAGCGACTCGGGACTATTCCTTCCATTGTAGAATAAATCGTATCATTTGATAAAATAATAGCCATTGCGCTAAAGCGACTTTGAAAACCTGAATAATACTGGTTATTGATAATCACAATAGAAAATCAGCCATGTTGGCTATTCAAGATTTGAATAATATATCCCAGTATGAAAACCTCAATCATTCAATATCATCATGAAAATCCAGCCACTTTTGGCTATTAAAAATTTGAATACCTCATCGGTTGATAAGTAAACCCAGAGTTTAAATACCCGGCGGCTCTTGGCCGACGACGATTTAATTCGCCTTCATTGTAACCCGGAATTTTTATAACCCGGCGGCTTATAGCCTTTTAGAAAAATCCAGAACAGATAATTATTTTGAAGCATCAAGTTTGGTAATGAGCTTGAACTTAATCATTTATATGTCATATTCCTGCAAATCTTGCAAAGAGTTTAAACAACATATGCCCTGGCGACTTAACGTCAAAAGCCAGGGCGGGTAACCACCTAAATGTAGTTTTATCCTGCATAAGTAGATCACAAGATCCCTATGATCCTTTGAATGATACCACCGGCTTATGTGACCCGGACAGTGAAGTTGATAACTCAACTCTGTAAGAGCCGGCACATATAATATTTGTAACAACACAAATACTTGCAATTGTATAAAAACAGGTAAAAATTTTGAGGCTTCGGATTTGAATACAATCAGTAAACCGTTCCAAAGGGGTTAAACTAAAATTCAAATACGATCATATAGCCCCAGTGGCGTTAGCGTTGCCGATCAAATGGGTATCGACAGCTATGTTCTCTTTGGTTCGAATACGACCTATGTTTGAACAGGAAGCCTCCAAATGACCACTGTGATATTGAATTTGTACTGCCAGTTTACATGACCTGTGTGATAAGGGTGATAACCCAATCCTTAGAAGCCAATGCTTCCATATGAATGATGGTTGTCATAAACTGGCGACTTATAGTCAAAAGTCAAGCCGGGTTAATCATAAAACATTTATATACATTTGAGATATAACCCCCAAAAAAGGTCTCAAGTTAACTAATTGTGGCTGCAATAAACTTTACCCGGGATGAAATAAAACTTTTTGAGGCTTCTGATTCGGATACGATCAGTAAACCATTCCAAAGGGGTTAAGCTAAGATTCGGATACGATCATATAGCCCTCAGTGGCTTTGCGATGCCGATCAAATGGGTATCGACAGCTATGTTCTCTTTGGTTCGAATACGACCTATGTTTGAACAGGAAGCCCCCAAGCGACCATAAGAGTTGTTTAACGACGCTAATTTGGATACGATGCACGTCGATTCCGAAAGGGGTTGAGTTATGATCCGGATACGATCAAGAAGCCCCCAAGTAGGTTCAGCAGTTTTCTAATCAAAAGGGTATCGATAGCTATGTTCTCTTTGGTTCGAATACAACCTATGTTTGAACAGGAAGCCCCCAAGTGACCATATAAGTTTTGGCATTGCACCAATCAAGAGGGTATTGATAGCTATGCCCGATGAGCAGGAAGCCCCCAAGTGATCATAATAAGATAAGCCGTAAGGCAGGATACCCATGTTTTGAACTGTGCATCATGGCAGCAAGTTCTCTTTGGCAACCTTTCCTGTGTCTGAGAACTCGAACTTTGCGAGAGATTAATTCTTTTTGAACCAGATCTTTAAGCCGAATTTGAAAGCTTCAAAAATTTGTGAGGGACAAATTTACCTTGAGCCGTATTTCTAACCGGATTTGAGAGCTTCAGTGCTTTGTGGGAGAAAGATGTCTCTTGAGCCGGATTTCAAACCAGCATCCTTATTTTGAGCCGGAAATCTTCTGACGGCTTTTCAATTTTCATCGATCTAGCAGTAATCTTCGGGGCCGGGTTATTTTCCCTTCAACGATCTTGAATTTATTTAAACCGGCTAATTTTGCCGAGTCATATCATTGTAGCCCCCGAGTCTCAAGACGACCTGAGGAGTTGGCTTGAGATTCTCCATAATTAACCGTGATATAGACCGGTTTGAATCCTGCATGGGACAACTTGCAAGCCAAAGTAATTGCTCTTTTGAAGAAAAACAATATGTAATATAAAATATATTGGTGAGTTGTCCTCCTTGTTGTAAGCCGGCGTGGTCATAAGAGACGGCCACGGCGTTGCAAGCCGGCGCGGTCGTGAGAGATGGCCACGGCGTAGTAAGCCGGTGCGGGAGTCCGTTGAGTAACGACGACCACCTGTACCAAAAGATGTTGGCGTGTCTCCACCTCCGTGGTATAATATCACTTTTTGTCATAAATAATTGCCCTGCATAAACAATATTGCAGACCCAGGCAAAGATAAACTTGTTCTTTGAAAAAAACAACATGTGATAATAAAACAAACTTGGATGGATATCACCTGATTTATTTAGGCTGAAAATAATTCGCCATGAAACTGATGATCCCTAGGTAACACCGAAATCCCTCACGGGTGAATTGGCCGCGGGAACAAACTGATAAACCGGCCATGGCATTTGTAAGCCGGTGCGGACGAGCAAGTTCTCATCCATGTTGTAAGCCGGTGAGGACACGTTTACCGGCCATGAGGGCAGACGGGCGAGTCGTCCGTGGTGTTGTAAGGTGGCACTGACGGGCGTGCCGGTCGGTGCATTTGACGTAAACCGGACCGCAGAGGCGATGGCTGTATATAACAACACTAGGCAGAGTGATTGTTTTCAAAAAATTAATAAATATTGATAAAAGTAAACCGGATGGATATCACCTGGTATTTTTTGCCGGATGCTGGCGCCGGATAATGCATAGTGTTGCTTTTGTTTTTTGACACAAGAGTTAATTGGTTATGTGTCTTTTAGTGCCTGAGCTCTCCACATAACCCGACCGGCATTTTTTGAGCCGGAATTTTTGGAACCAGAACTTCTTGATAATCCTGGCTGGAACCTTTGATAACCCGAAACTTTTTACACCGGAACCTCTTGATAATATGGTCGAAACTTTTGATAATCCGGAACTTCTGAACCAGAACCTCTTGATAATCGGGCCGAAACTTTTGATAATCCAGAACTTTTGAACCGGAACCTCTTGATAATTCGGCCGAAACTTTTGATAATCCGGAACTTTTGAACCGGAACCTCTTGATAATCTGGCCGAAACTTTTGATAATCCGGAACTTTTGAACCGGAACCTCTTGATAATACGGAACTTTTGAACCGGAAACTCTCGGCGATTCGGTTGGAACCCTTTGGCAATTCAAACCAAACTTTTCATCGAGGCCATCGGAACTGTTTGGTGACTCGAACGGAACCTTTCGTCGAGTCGGTCAGAACTTTTTGCCGATACAGATGGAACCTTTCATCGAGTCAGTCGGAACTTTTCGCTGATTCAGTTGGAACCTTTCGTCGAAACGGTCGGAACCTTTCACCGATTCAGATGGAACCTTTCATCGAGTCGGTCGGAATTTTTCACCGATTCAGACGGAACCTTTCGTCGAGGCGGTCGGAACTTTTTCGGCCACTTAGACGGAACCTTTCGTCAAGGCGGTCGGAACTTCTTCAATAACCTGGGCAGAACTTCTCGATCCCTGGGATAGCGCCCTTCAAGAACTCAACACCACCGTGCGCAGGCCCCACGGTGGGCGCCAACTGTCGTGGATTTGTCACGGCAGATGTCCTAGTGTGAGGACTTAGTCGCGAGGCCAACACATCTATGTGGTAGCTTGAGAGGGGTTGAGCGGAATCGAGAAGCGCAACATAAGACAAGGGTTTAGACAGCTTCGGGCCCCGGGAAACATCATCCGGAATAGCCCTACATGCTGTTTGAGGCGAGGTCTCATTATGCTCATCGAGAGTCGCCGTAAGCCGGCTCTCCTAATTATGTCTAGCCTAGAGATTATTTCTTCTTGCCCCCCCTCTTTGGGGAGCCCTGCCCCTCTTTATATAAGTTAGAGGGGCGGGTTACATGTGGAGGCCAAATAGGATTAGGACTAGCCTATCTTGTACTACAAGCCGGATACAAGTACGGGTCTTGATTCCTTGTGAGGGAGATATTCCTCACGCCTTTCCTCTTAAGCCGACCTACCATATCATAAGCCGGCCTTCTGGGCCTTGAGCCTCCTGGGCCCCCAGGTCTTGTCACTCCTCTGATCCGCTTGCCAGGTCACCGATAAGTCGCCAGGCTCGGGCGGGTCACTTAGTGAGTCGTCCAGTCAGGGCGGGTCATTGGTGACTTGCCAAGTCCGGCCGGGTTATACTTCCGGCCGGGTTACACCGTGGGGTATATCCCTGACAACGTGGCAGGCCATGATTGGACGGGGGAGCGGGGCGGACACGTCCGGTCGCCGGGCGGACATGTCCGGCGGCGCGGAAGGGATGGATCTAGGGTTTCGGGAGGAATCATCCGTGAATTTTGGGGGGAGGGGCATATTTATAGATTCTAGGAGCTAGGAGAGTCCAAATGAGGAGCGGTTTTCGCCCACACGATCGTGATCGAACGACCAAGAGCATGGAGGGGGTTAGGATAGGTTTTGGGCCAGTTTGGAAGGGGGTTGGGCTGCACAAAAGAAGGGGTTTCAGGCTGCGCGGTTAACCGTTGGAGTATCAAACAACCTCCAAATGGCACGAAACTTGACAGGCGGTCTACCGGTGCTATACCAAGGCCGCTTGGCAAACCTCAGGCCATTCCGAGAAAGTTTAACTCCCACTCACAACAGGAGACAAAAGGGGGACGCCGGGGAACATAGGAGTGCCGGATTGCAAAACGGACAACGGGGAAAATGCTCGGATGCATGAGACGAACACGTATGCAAAATGAGATGCACATGATGACATGACAATATGCAACATGCAAGCAAATGACATGGCAACAATGACGAATAACTAGCAGACACCTGGCGCATCGGATCCGGGGCGTTACACTGTGACAGACACAAGAGCCACATCATCTGCACCAGCTACAGCTCCTACAGCTCCAGTGCAACCAGCTCCAGCACCAACTCCTGTAGCTCCATCTACATCGACTGAATCCTTCATTCTTGGAGTTATCCGGACACCACCACCACCTGAAGACCAAGCCTGAGAGACGATCTAGCACTATGCATTTTCTATGAACTTTTTGGTAACTTGTTGCCAAAGGGGGAGAAAAATGTATAGATCATAGGCTTCGAGAGAGAGATTTGCTGTTTTTTGTTCTCTCTTTTCTTCTTGGTTAAACTTGTTTGATTGCTTGAGATACTATGCAATTACCTGTGAGACATTGATGATCATGTGTTTGATCATAAGCTACACTTATGCATGTTTGATGATATTATCTTACCTATCCTTAATGATCATTCACTTTGCTTGGTGATGAGTGCATGTATTCAATCCTTATTATTTTGAGCGCTCCACCAAGATGTATGTGACATGGAAGAGTAACCCATGAGCCTAATTTCTTGTGCATTTGCAGTCCGAAGCAAATCTTAAACTATGCACAAATTTAGGGGGAGCTCTTGCTTATCACATACTTCTCAAAGCGACGATGTTTTTTAAACCTTATTATCATTTGTCGAAGCTTTGATGTATATGTTGTCATCAATTACCAAAAAGGGGGAGATTGGAAGTGCAACTATCCCTATGTGGTTTTGATAATTCCTAAGAACATATAGCTCATTGAGGTAATGCTATTCCAAGACTATTATTTCAGGAAGCTCAATGAATGGCATGGCATGGATGGTGAAAGTGGATCCCTCAAAATATCAAGGACAAAGGATTGGCTCAAGCTCAAAAGCTCAAGACTCTTCATTTTACATTTTAGTGATCCAAGATCACATTGAGTCTATATGAAAAGCCAATACTATCAAGGAGGGATGAGGTGTTGCTTAATGAGCCTCTTGCTTCATGTGCTTAGTGATATGCTCCAAATACCCTCAACTACTTTCTCACATCCTCATTTGACCTAAACCTAAAGCCAAAATCAGTCACACCGATTCTTTCTATCCGGCGCCACCGAGTTCAAATGTCATAGCCACTTCCATAAACCCTAGGCAAATCGGTCTCACCAATAGGGATCTCGGTCACACCAAGATGGGATTGTAATATCTCTGTTTCCCTTCGTAACGTTTCGGTCTAACCGGAGTGAGCGATCGGTCCCACCGAGATTGCAATGTAAACTCTCTGTTTCCCTTTTGTAACATTTCGGTCTCACCGAAAAGAGCAAATCGGTCCCACCGAGTTTACCTGACCAACTCTCTGGTTAGCTAATTGCCAAAATTGGTCTCACCGAGTTTGTGTAATCGGTCTCACCGAGATTACGTTATGCCCTAACCCTAACCATATCGGTCCTACCGAGTTGCATTTTGGTCCCACTGAAAATCCTAATGGTCACTCAGTTTACTAAATCGGTCTGACCGAGTTTGTTGATTCGGTCCCACCGAGATTGGTAAATTGTGTGTAACGGTTAGATTTTGTGTGGAGGCTATATATACCCCTCCACCTCCTCTTCATTCGTGGAGAGAGCCATCTGAACAAACCTACACTTCCAACTTACTAGTTCTAAGAGAGAACCACCTACTCATGTGTTGAGGCCAAGATATTCCATTCCTACCATATGAATCTTGATCTCCAGCCTTCCCCAAGTTGCTTTACACTCAAATCTTCTTTCCACCAGATCCAAATCCTATGAGAGAGAGTTGAGTGTTGGGGAGACTATCGTTTGAAGCACAAGAGCAAGGAGTTCATCATAAACGCACCATTTGTTACTTCTTGGAGAGTGGTGTCTCCTAGATTGGCTAGGTGTCACTTGGGAGCCTCCGACAAGATTGTGGAGTTGAACCAAGGAGTTTGTAAGGGAAAGGAGATCGCCTACTTCGTGAAGATCTACCGCTAGTGAGGCAAGTCCTTCGTGGGCGACGGCCATGGTGGGATAGACAAGGTTGCTTCTTCGTGGACCCTTCTTGGGTGGAGCCCTCCGTGGACTCGCGCATCCGTTACCCTTCGTGGGTTGAAGTCTCCATCAACGTGGATGTACGATAGCACCACCTATCGGAACCACGCCAAAAACATCCGTGTCTCCAACTGCGTTTGAATCCTCCAAACCCTTCCCTTTACTTTCTTGCAAGTTGCATGCTTTAATTTCCGCTGCCTATATACTCTTTGCATGCTTGCTTGATTTGTGTGATGATTGCTTGACTTCTCCAAAGATTGCTAAAATCTACCAAACTCTAAAATTGGGAAAAGGTTAAGTTTTTAATTGGTCAAGTAGTCTAATCACCCCCCTCTAGACATACTTCAAGGTCCTACAAGGGGCCTCCTCCGAGGCCTCGGGCAGTCTTCGTAGGAGTCACAAGATGCTTGTGGGGACGGCCCCAGCCACGCTTGGCTGGAGGGGAGTCAGGCCCCTCCAGTCGGGCCTTCCCTTTCTCCGCGGCCGAAAACCTCTTCGTAGGCGCCATGGGACGTGATGAGTCAAGGGGGAGAAGAGAAGAAGAAGGGGCGGAGCAAGGAGAGACGGACTGGAAGGGCTTGCGCCATTCCATACTTATAGCCGGAGGAGGCCAACCGTCGGCCTCCACGATCACAGGTAATCATGACTCACTTTGCATGTAGGGACTTGTCATGTCGAACGGTTGCCGAGGTGTCATGGGGAAGCGGAGACGCCCACGTCCAATCAACCGCCACGTGGTGCCCGAGGCCGCCGGCTTTTGGGGCCCGCGGCGCTTCGCACTTGCCCCTTTGCTCCTCTGCTAAGCCAAACCCGGGCGCGCCTTGGGCCCAGGGGCTACTGTCGGCGTTCTGGGAACGGGGGTCCCCAGACTTGCCTGCCTGCGGCCTACGGCGTGGCTCAAGCAGTGGCCCAGTGCAGCCCACCTTCATCAGCTCAAGCTCAAGACCCTCGTGAGGGGCCAAGCCTCGCGGGGCGGACGACAGGAAGCTTCCTCAGGAGCAGCCTCATCAGATAGGCTCGTGAGGAGGCGGAGAGATCAAGGCAGGGGTACCTCGCGAGGTGCCCCTGACGGAAGCCATGACACAGGCCAAGCCGGCGCCAACCTACGCAGTGTCCTTGTTTCCCCTTTGGTGCAAAGGGAGCAAGCACAGGCCAAGGCATCAGGCAAAGGTTACCGTTTCGGTGCAACAAGACCAAGACCAGCAGAGCGGCTGGATGGAGTTCACTGTGGAGCCCAAGACAGCTTCATCGTCAGGGTCTTTGGCAGTCAAAGACCAACTTTAGTCAGGATATGTGTACTAGATGTTCCCCTTAAAAATGGCCAATTGTTGGAGCCCTTCCCGCTCAATATTTGGGAAGAGGACCAGGGCCTCTGTATATATAGGACTAGCCACTCACCGTGGAGGGGAGAGAGTTCATCCACACCGCTACAAGAACATCCCTCGCGAGGCTGTTCTTCCCTTGTATTGTTCATCATCAGCCCCTGAGGAAATCCAGCACACCACACACTGGAGTAGGGTATTACACACCACAATGGTGGCCAGAACTAGTATAAACCTCGTGTCCCTTGTGTGTGTTCATCTTTCTAGCCTAGATTCCTTGCGAGGCTTCGAGACGTAAGTTGGTAGGAGAGAGATCTTCGCGCGCACCCCAGAGTTCGAACCTCAAGGGTATGCCTTAACCCGAAATCCGACATTTGGCTCGCCAGGTAGGGGTGCGCCGGAATCCCTTCTTCAACCACCTCGCGCTCCGTCGCTCCATCATCTCCATGTCCAGCGACCTGACGACCAACGCCGGCCGCTGGGCAGCGTGGCCTGCCCATGCCTCGCCGCCTGTCCAAGGCGACCTCAACCTCGTGCCCCAGGCAGCTCGCGCTCCACAGGGCGCTGCGGGGAACGGGCAACGTGGCCACGCGCCACCTACCCTCACACCGCGGCAGGTGCGATCAGCAGCAAGGGCCTCAAGCCACGCTGCATCCGCAGCACCGCACACCCGACGGGAGCAGGAAAACTCGAGGGCCGCTCTCACGATGGCCCGAGAGCTTCTGCGGTGCAGGCTACAGGAGAGCAGCCACGACGTGCTGTTGGAGCGTGTGGCCGAGCTCCTGGTTGCTTCCGCCTCGAGGGCACCTCCTTTCTACATCCAGCTGCTACCCCAGATCCAGGGCGAGCCGTATGGTGGCCCCATACGAGCCCGCGCAGCTCCGGGCGGATTCCAAGGCCTCCTCAACGCCAACCTGGCCGTCAGCACCGAGAGACAAGCCATGCCGGCTCCACCTCCGGCCGGCGAGGGAGCGCACGCTGTAGCCTACGGCCTAGGCGAGCCACCAAGACAGTGCTTCGAACCAAGCTGCATGGTGCGTGGGGCACTACGGCGAGGCCCTCGGGGCGGTGGTCCTAGAAGCCTATGTGCCCCACATGGTGGATCAGGAGTGCGCACTGGAAGAAGACTATGGCTCGTTCCTCGGGCCATGCTCGGGGGAAGAGTCGCCATAAGCTGAGCTCTTTCAGGAACCCCAAGAGAGCCTCGACAAATGTGCTAGCGGCAACAACTATCGGATACTGCTAATTCCTCAGGAGCAAGATTACACTAACCGTGGGTCGTAGGAGGTACAGGTCGCGGTAGCAGATGGATGCCCCAATGCTGCAGCCTCCTACCCCTCAGGAGGAGGGCACCGGGGGCTGCAGGAGAGGGGCCGGAATCCGAGCTCGCCTCCGCGGCGCCCGGAGCAAGGCGTTCACAGGAAGTAGGCCCTCTGTCGGGGAGGCGCCTCAGGGCCTGCCCCCGGCAGAGGACCCGTTGTCATCGGGGGAACCGCTGGCAACCGCTCTATCCCATCGGCGGCGTCCTTGGTCTCCGGTCACCGTCGATGGTGGTAGAGTGTGGTGCAAGGCGGGGCCCTCGTCTGGCGATATGAAGCAAGGCCGGTACCTGTGAAGAAGGCCCAGTGGCTGTGAAGCTCGCCGCCCGTGACACTCTCACGTGATAATGAGTGGGGACGTACACGCCTCGGAGTCTCCGGAGAGCCGCCCTCAGTCCTCGGGGGCTCCTGCCCACGCCCTGTGGCAGCACTTAGCTCCACGCTGGTGAGAAGACATCGAAGACTAGATTATGTGCTAGACGTGGCCTTTGCCTTTTGCCTTTTTCTCTGTGGTTAAGTTTCTTCGATTTGAATTTAAGTTGGATTTGAGCTTGAGACTTGCGTGTGTTTGGGGGAGGGGCGTTTAGTCTCGTTCGAGCAACCTTTCGTGTTCTGGTTTCGGCTTTGCGTCCAAAGTTAGTGTCAGCTGCGTCCCCTCGCGAGCCCCTCGTGAGCCGGGCCGGGCCAAGCACGCAAACAATTCGGACCGTTGTCGCCGCACCCTCTCAGGAGGCTCTCATCGCGGGATCCATGGTTTCACCCAGAAGACAATCAAGGCACTGCGGCTCCCGCAGACTCACTCGTGACCAGTCCAGGTCAAAGGTAAACAAGTCAGTTGACCCACCGCGGGGACAGTAGACCACCATAATCCCACACGTGGTGTTATGTCTACAAGTATACTAATTGCAAACCTTTACATGAGGGGCTACCCCTCCCAAAATGCTCTTACGATCTTCAGGGCCGAGCCCGAACTCTTTTTCACACAGGGTAAACAGCGGAGGCGACATACGATCAATCAGACATATCACTCACCGCGTCTTCTGCAGCGCCTCCGGAGGCGTCGCTGGCGTCACTGGCATCGTCACCGCCACCACCATCACTGCCATCAGCGCCATGCTTGTTCACAACGCCACCTTCATTAGCGGCCACGATCACGCTGTCATCATCAGATGCGAAGGCCCTGACAAGGGCGTCCACGTTGTCCTCCACCCACTGCGCCAGATCGCCTCGGATGGCTACGGGCACTGGTGCAATGGCGGCGTCGAACTCAAAGTGGGGATCTCTGTCCTGAAGATAGCTGAAGACACGGGAGAAGGCACGTCCAAGCAAGGCTCGGCTCCTCTCCTCGACAAGCCAACGGGCCCTGTCAGATCAGGTCTCCAGCTATGTCACCACATCCATTAAGAACCGGAGGTTGCCAGCATAGTTGATTACACGAGGCTCCGCAAGAGCCGCCTCACAGATGTTGCCCAGGGCCGCGTTGGCCCTTTCCCTGAGCGTTCGGAGCATGGGGGCATGCACATGCTCCAGAGTCTGCCGCTGACGGATCTCGTCCTTGTTCCGCCGCGCAATAACCTCGGCACCATCAACCCTTTGTTGGAGAAGAAGCAGCTCAGCGCGGGAAGAGGCCAGCTCCGCTTGCGCTGCGCCAAGGGCGGCCGCGGAGGAATCCGTGCGCCGCGTCACTTCAGCCAGCTTAGCCCTAAGGGCAGTAGTCCTTCCGTCAGCTTCGTCCCTGACCAGGTCCAACCTCCCATCGTACTCACGCTCAAGACCCAAACAAGCTTCCGCCACGCGGCGGTTGATCTCTTCTTCGACTCGGGCCTCCCACGCACCGACATGATCCTCCGCCTGGGTCACCAGGCGCTCCCTCGTTTCCAACCGCTCAAGGTCAAGGTTGCGCTTGGCAGCCTCCAGCACTAGCGCCTCTTCGCGCCTCAGGAGCTCCGCCTGGTTGATAGGAGCCCCCTTCAGCGACAAAAGGGCAGCCTGGCGTAGCTCCACCTGCTGCTCCAGGGAATTGCTCCAGGCCTGGAGCTCCCACACACGCTCCTCTACGGCCTCGTGTCGTCGGTCTGCCTCCCAGGCCTCTGCGACGGCTTGGGAACAGGCATCCCACGAGGCCGCCAGCGATGCTTCAGCCTTAGCATTTTCAAGGTCACACTGGTGACACACAAGTCCGACGGCCACCTTCAGCTTGCACCTCTCCTCAGCAGGTAATCATGATTGGACGCCGCATGGCGGTTGATTGGACGTGGGCATCTCCGCCTCCCCATGACGCCTCGGCAACCGTTTGACACGAAAAGTCCCTGCATGCAAAGTGAGTCATGATTACCTGCCTCAAGACCGACTTCAGCCAGTCACCATCCATGATCAGGGGAGGAGCGTGGGGCAAGCTAGTTGTACACCAGGAGAGCTCGTGAAGGAGGGACAACAGGCGCGCTGGCTCGATGTACCCAGCGGGGTGGACCACTTCTCCGACCGGCCCAGCGGCGGGGGTGTTGCTTGAGCTCGGGGCGCCCAAGGTCAGCGGTGAAGACGAAGCTTGGGGGGATGGATCCTTGGCCGTCTCCGCGAACTCGGCAGGAAGGGCCCTGAAAGGGCGCAATCAGCTGAAGGAATAGTAAGGTAAAGGAACTGAGAGAGAAGAGGACTTACTCGTCAATGGCGAAGTACTTCCTGCACTTCAACGGGCGGCAAGGGCGATCGTTGCCCCCCTGAGGCCTCCTTCCTCTTGCGGAGAGCCTTGAACTCTACACGGAACCGGCCTAAGATCTTGACAAAAGGGTCGGCCGGTGACACGAAAGAAGCATCAAGATGACCAGCGCCAAGTGAGTCAGACTGGGGGACGACGCTAGGCGCCGCCTAATGAGGGACGGCTGGGGCCTCGGGAGCCCCGGCCTCGGGAGCCACAGGCTGCGGCTCCTCGCCTGCCACCGCTCCAGAACTGCCTCCGGGGGAAGCCGCCTCAGGAGCTCCGCGCGGCATCAGCACCTCGACATCAGCCCCCTCAGCTCCCGGTGGTTCTCGTCTCCCCGCTCCATCACCTGAGGAAAGACCGCCATGGGCGACTGGAAGAGCAACCACAAAAACTGGGTTCTCGCGGGGCCCCATGAGGCTGACCAGACGCAACTCCCTTTCGTCAAAGCTGGGCATCTGCCTCACGAAATCGTCCCTACCCGAGCAAAGATACAAGAGGGCGGCCCCCTGCCGAAAGCTGCCCGGGGAAGGGTTGCCAGTCAAGGCCCTCAGCACTGTCCTCAGCACTTCGGGCGCCAGATCCTCCTCCTAGAGCCTCATGCGGTCTCCGTGTCCTGCAAAGGCCCACATCCGATGGAGTGGCGCTGGAGAGGAGCAATGTGACGTTGAAGGAACTCCTTCACCACCTTGGGCGCCGTCACATCGAGCGCCCTCAAACTCTGGAAGCGACGCCAGACGAAGGCGAGCCTGGGGCTCATGAGCATCTCATGATCCCAGCCTGAGTTGGGAACAACGGGCAAGGTCAGGTGCGAGAGCAGGGGGCTGGGCACTCCGACATCCACATACAACCACCGCTCTGAGAACCTGGCCGCAGGAGGAGGAAGGCCGAAATTGATCCCCAAAGCAGCCATCTCTGGCATGGCGAGAAAGCTCACGCACCCCGAGCATTGAGTGTGGTCACTCAGGCGCAAAGAGAAGAAGTGGCACAGGAGGGCAATGGAAGGAGGAATGCCCACCATTGCCTCGCAAACAAAGGCGAAAACAACAAGGAGAGTAATGGACTCAGGACCCAAGTGCATCATGTGGATCTGATAATGGGAGAGCACCGCATTGAAGAAATCAGAAAAGGGGGGAACCAGACCCGCCCATAGGGCATCAGCGAAGAATCGGACCTTCGTGACAACCCTATCGAAGGTGGTGTAAGACGCAGGCCAGACCGTGGTCCTGCCGCACTCGTTGAAGATGGAGGCAAGAGCGGAGTGGACCTTGTCCAAGGCTTCATGATTGAGTATGATTGACCAACCGACGACGGGAGCCGCTGCCAGAGGCGAGCGGGGCGAAGGCGCGGGCTTCTTCCCCCTTCTTCATTGGCGCCATGACGGCGGGAAGGGGGGAGAGTTCGAGTTGGATTGGAAGCAGAGGTTGGAGCTCAAGGAAGAAGGAAGGACCGGTAGTGCGCAAACAACGAAAGGGGAATAACTGTGTGCAACCACGGGTCCGCCTAGCCGGGCGCGTAATGACGGGCGTGGGGAAGTGGAGACGCCCACGTCCAATCAACCGCCACGTGACACCCAAGGCCGCAGGCTGTTGGGGCCCGCGGCGCTTCGCACTTGCCCCTTCGCTTCTTTGCTAAGCCAAGTCCAGGAGCGCCTTGGGCCCGGGGGCTACTGTCGGTGTTCTGGGAATGGGGGTCCCCTAAATTGCCTGCCTGCGCCCTGCCGCGTGGCTCAAGGAGTGGCCCAGTGCGGCCCAACTTCATCACCTCAAGCTCAAGACCCTCGCGAGGGGCCAAGCCTCACGAGGCGGACGACAGGAAGCTTCCTCAGGAGCAACCTCATCAGGAAGGCTCGTGAGGAGGCGGAGAGATCAAGGCAGGGGTACCTTGTGAGGTGCCCGTGACACAAGCCGTGAGGATCGAGGCCAGGCGGGCGCCAGGAGGGCGCCGGCCTGCGCAGTGTCCTTGTTTCCCCTTTGGTGCAAAGGGAGCAAGCACAGGCCAAGGCATCAGGCAAAGGTTACCGTTTTGGTGCAACAAGACCAAGACCAGCAGAGCAGCAGGATGGAGGTCACCGTGGAGCCCAAGACGGCGTCATCGTCAGAGTCTTTGGCAGTCGAAGACCAACTTTAGGTAGGATAAGTGTACTAGATGTTCCCCTTCAAAATGGCCAATTGTTGGCCCCCTTCCCGCTCAATATTTGGGAAGAGGACCAGGGCCGCTCTATATATAGGACTAGCCACCCACCGTGGAGATGGGAGAGTTCATCCACACCGCTACAAGAACATCCCTCGCGAGGCTGTTCTTCCCTTGTATTGTTAATCATCAGCCCCTGAGGCAATCCACCACACCACACACTGGAGTAGGGTATTACACCACAATGGTAGCCTGAACCAGTATAAACCTCGTGTCCCTTGTGTCTGTTCATCTTTCTAGCCTACATTCCTTGCGAGGCTTCGAGACGTGAGTTGGTAGGAGAGAGATCTTCGCGTGCACCCTAGGGTTCGAACCTCAAGGGTCTGCCGGAACCTCAAGGGTCTGCTAGTTGATTGGACATGGGCGTCTCCGCTTCCCCATGACGCCTTGGCAACCGTTTGACATGACAAGTCCCTGCATGCAAATTGAGTCATGATTACCTGCGATCATGGAGGCTAACGGTTGGCCTCCTCCAGCTATAAGTACGAAACGACGCGAGCCCTTCCAGTCTGTCTCTCCTTGCTCCGCCCCTTCTTCTACGCTTCTCCCCCTTGACTCATCACGTCCCATGGCGCCTACGAAGTGGTTTTCGGACGCGGAGAAAGGGAAGGCCCGCCTGGAGAGGCCTGACTCCCCTCCAGCCAAGCGTGGCCGGGGCCGTCCCCGCAAGCATCCCGTGACTCCTGCGAAGACTGCGTGAGGCCTCGGCAGAGGCCCCTCAATTGGTGGAGGCCACCTGGCTGGCGGGAGAAGACACGTCGTGGCTGCGCGGCCTCCCCGTCCTTGATTCCACTCTGCGGAGGTGTTGCCGGAGTTCGTCGTTTGGTCAGAGGATCCGGCCGGTACCTGGCTTCAGCTCCCTCGCTTCTTCACCAGCAAGCTGCCAGCCGGTGCCATGGGCGGGCTCTGGCTCCAGGTGGATGGCTGATGTTGCAGGGCCTCTTGGGTGTCGGTGGAGGTTTCCGTTGCCGGAAACGTGGCACTGACTCGAGGCTAGCAGACATTTGCCCGCGCACGTGGCCTAAGCCAGTGATGCACTCTCCACTTCAAGTTCGACGGCGACGCCACCCTCTTCGTGAGGGTGTTCGGAGGAGATGAACGCCGCGCCGGGTGCTACCCCGAAGGTGACGATGACGGCCGGCTGCTCAGCCCTGGCGATGGCAGCGGCAATGAAGAAGGCGGGCGTGGGCCCGGCGGCGCCCGCGGCTCGCCAAGCTTTGGCGACTCCTCTTCCAAAGGCAGCTCCTCTAGCGATGGCCGTGACCAGCCACCGCGCCGTCGCGCTCGCTTTGAGGGGGAGGCAGATCGTCCCACCACCGCGCCCTGGTGAAGCGTGAGGAGGAGGCCGCTTGAGCTCCGGAGGGTGGTGCAGATCTTCTTCCTAGGGCTATCGTTGGGCGAGCCGTGCTCATTTTGCTTTATCTACAGAGAGAGTAGTATGGAGCCCCGCGGGGGCGTGCTAGACTGTTGCTTTTAATTATCATGTTGTTCCTATCATCTTCGTGCCGTGGTATGGTGTTGCATGCTCATGCGTAGGAACAACTTAGCTTGGTAGGAGGGGTTCATTGCGACGCCAGCCTCGGGAGGCTTCGGCTAGAGGCCTTGTCATGGGTCTTCGAGGCCTGCAAGAAGAAACTTGCCAGAGGGTTAGGCTTCATCCCCCGGCCGCAGGGGTGACCAGCTCGGGCCTGGCATTTGCATCGTGATTCCCGTGGGGCACTGACTGGGAGGACTGTTCCCGCTATGAACTTAGGTCGAGGAACCTCACGAAATCAAACCAGGAGACGCTCACGAGGGTGCCCGCGTAGCCTCCGTCGCGAGGGTTGCGAAAGGAAAAAAGGTTCAGGTGAACGACAAAGACAGAAAACGGGTGCCGCACAACACAGAAAACAACTCCAACTAAAGTTTCAAACAAAGGGGAACCAGCCAACTGCAGAAAGCAAATGAAAATCCGCGTCCGGCACCTAATATAGTCTTCGACGTCTTCTCACCAGCGCAGAGCTAAGTGCTACCACTGGGCGTGGGCGGGAGCCCCCGAGGCCCAGGGGCGGCACTCCGGAGACTCCGGGGCATGTATAGCCCCAACTCATAATTACGTGAGAGTGTCACGGGCGGCGAGCTTCATAGGCATTGGCCTTCTTCATAGGCACCGGGCCTTTTCTTGAGGGGGGGGGACTTCACAGGCATTGGCCTTCTTCACAGGCACCGGTCCTTTTCCCAAAGCGACGAGCTTCACAGGCATTGGCCTTCTTCACAGGCTCCGGGCCTTTTCCACAGGCACTGAGCCTCGCTCAAGGGTAGAACCTCCGGAGGTGTTGAATGTTCCACGCGTTCGGGATGGGCACCCCCTCCTGGGTCTCCAAGCGCGCAGAGCCGGGCCTGGAAACATGAACAAGATTAGCACAATATGTTTTAAAGAGATTGCTGGTGAACTGCGAACCGTTGTCGGTGATGATGCGGTTAGGCACCCCGAATTGGCTCACGAGGCCCTTGATGAACTTGACTGTGGAGCCTGCTGGAATGGTGCGGACAGCTTCCACCTCAGCCCACTTGGTGAACTTGTCAACGACAACGTGGAGGTAGCGATAGCCCCTAGTGCCCGAGGAAACGGGCCCAAGATGTCCAGCCCCCAAACCGCGAATGGCCATGAGAGGGGTATGGTCTGCAGGCCCTGAGCCGGCTGGTGGATTTGCTTGGCATGGAATTGGCAGGCTTCACAAGCCTTCACCAGCTCGACGGCGTCGTTGAGCGCTGTGGGCCAATAGAACCGGCTGCGGAATGCCTTGCCAACGAGGGTTTTGGATGATGAGTGGTGCCCATAGTCTCCGCCATGTATGTCCGCCAACAGCTCCGTCCCCTGCTCTCTGGAAATGCAACGTAGGGATACGTCGTTTGGTCACTTCCGATAAAGCTCTCCATCTTGAATGCAGTATGCCCTGGCCTGCTGCGCCACGTGTGCTGTGTGTTCCTCCTTCTCCGGCAGAGTCCCTTGCGCCAAGTAGCTCTTGAGTTCCATGGTCCAACATCCCTCCTGAGGGTCCATCGCCAGGAGCAAGCATGCTCCTGAGGTCGGTCCACAGGCCGGAGCTCCCGAGGCTAGCGGCTGAGGGAGCTCCGCCTGAGGTTGGGCTGCTCCAGACGGTGGTGGCACCGCCGAGGGTTTGAAGAGCCTCTCTTCGAAGACTCCGGGCTCCTGAGGCAGCCGCTTGGACGCCTTTTTTGCGATGTCATCAGCTTCCTGATTGGTGCCCCGGGGCACGTGCTGCAACTCCAAACCCCAAAACCGCTTCTCAATTTTGTGAACCTCTGCTAGATAAGCCTCCATGTGCTTGTCCTTCGGCTCATACACTTTGTTGGAGAAGTTGACGAGGAGTTGTGAATCGCCTTTGATGACGAGGCGCTTTACCCCCAAGGCCACCAGAGCTTTCAGGCCCGCTATCAGCCCCTCGTACTCTGCTATATTGTTGGAAACCTTTTCTCCATGCTGGAAACAGGGTTGCACGGTGTAGTAGAGCCTGTCCTGAGTGGGGGATATGAGTACTGCTCCAGCCCCCGCGCCATGTCGCGAGAAAGCTCCGTCAAAGTACATAACCCAATCGTCCGACGCCTCACTTCCCGGGGAAAGCGACCGGTCCTTGCCTGCTTCAAGTCCTGGCGGCTCTGTCCATTCTGCCACAAAATCTGCAAGTGCTGCTCATTTAACGACCCTAGTCATGCTGAACTCCAACTGAATCGCTTGTAGTTCAATGTTCCATTCGGCGACCCTTCCCGCTGAGTTGGGGCTCCTGAGCACCCTTTCCAACGGGTATGCTGAGACGACCTTGATTGGGTGACCCTGGAAGTAGTGCCGCAGCTTCCGTGAAGCCACCAACAACACGAGCAGGAGCTTCTGAGTCATGTGGTACCGCGCCCTTGCGTCCCTCAACACTGTGATGACGAAGTACACGGGATGCTCGACGAGGGAGCACTACTAGGGAAAAGCCTATACACAGAAAGTTACTAGTAGTGAGGGTTAAAAACCCTCGCTACTGCTACTTACCAGTAGCGCAGGTTTTTAAACCTAGCTACTACTAAGTTGATAGCAGTAGCGCGGGTTTTTAACCCTCGCTACTACTAAGCGGTCTCTACCGTGCCCCCCCGGGACATGCCATAGTAGTAGCGCGGGTTTTTAAAACCTCGCTACTACTAAGTTTGATAGCAGTAGCATTGGTTTTTAGCCCTCGCTACTACTAAGTGGTGCCATAGTAGTAGCGAGGGGGTAAAAAACCGCGCTACTACTAAAGGTCCCATTTTCAAACTCTACCCCCCCCCTCGTGGATCGCCTTTTCAGTTTTAAAAAAAATAAAAGAAAATGATGAAAATGTCAAAAAAATAAAAGAAAATAAGTTTCCCATGTGATATGTGGTCTAGTTGTTGGGAAAATTTGCAAATATGAATTTCGACTTTATTTGCAAAATCTCTCGAGAATTTGTAAAAATGGGCATAACTTTTGCATACTAACTCGGATGAAAAAGTTTTTTATATGAAAAATCATCTACTCGAAAAGTTACATCCAAATTTAACAGGAAGAACCCTGTTAAACATTTTCAAAATCCTCAAAAACCAAACAGAAAAAAGTTACGGGGCTTTTAAGATCTAGAGTGGAAAAAATCGAAAAAATTTCAAACTGTGTGGTCAAACTGTGGTCAAATAATGGTCAAACTGATTATTCTAGAATATTAGTGTTACTAAATAATTATTTTAGTTTTTTTGAATTTTGGTCAAATCTGGTCAAACTATGGCCAAACTATGGTCAAACTGTGGTCAAACTGTGGTCAAACTAATTATTCAAGAAATATTAGTGTTACTAATTTTTGAGAACAATAGTTTCAAACTCAAATAGTGAAATGTGTGACTTCATGCTCAAGCTAAATTCCTGAGGTTAATAGGATTGACATCTTACTATTGTCAGGAAAACAACAAGTGCAGACTTGGAAACGAGGGAGAATAGGACCCGGAAGTTAAGCGTGCTCAGGCTGGAGTAGTGAGAGGATGGGTGACCGTCCGGGAAGTTAGATGATTTGGAATGATGAGGGGTGATTAGAGATTAAATTGAGCAGCGATGAGGGGTGATTAGAGATTTGAGGTTAAAATAATTCAGAAATTTGAAAATTAGGGGGAAAAATCGAAATATTTTTTCGAAAAAATTCAAAAAACCCGCGCTGGTAGTACTAGCGCGGGGTTTTACCCACGCTACTACTAAAGGACGTAGTAGTAGCGCGGGTGGCACCCACGCTACTGCTATACGTTAGCTGTAGCGCCTTATTAGTAGCGCCGG
Organism: Triticum aestivum; assembly: GCF_018294505.1. NCBI lineage: Eukaryota > Viridiplantae > Streptophyta > Magnoliopsida > Poales > Poaceae > Triticum > Triticum aestivum. Next base: position 95,174,729 of record NC_057804.1, read on the forward strand.
CCCTCGTGCTACTAATAGGCCCAAAACCCGCGCTGTTGCTAGGCTTTTCCCTAGAAGTGGAGGGCGCAACGATGGAGTCAGCATCCTCCGGGGAGCCGAGCGTCTCCTGAGGCGCAAGAGTCCCCGGCTCCTGGCAAACTGGTGTAGCCCCCTTTGCCGTGACGATGTCTCCTTGCTGAGGCTGACTTGCATCTGCTGAGGGCGCGGCCCTTGAGGGGCCTTCTTGCCCTGGGGTTGCCGCCACTGGTGCGGTCTTGGTCCGGCGCTCCTCCCGGACGGCCACCAGAGCGGCGCTGGCGGAGTATGGTGTGGCGGCGAGATAAAGCACCATGGGCTCCTGTGAGTGCGACGCTACCATCACAGGAGGGCTGGTCAGGTACTTCTTGAGGTCTTGAAACGCTTCGTCGGCCTCTTTAGTCCATTCGAACGGGCCCTTCCTCTTCATTAGCTTGAAGAAGGGCAGAGCGCGTTCCCCTAGCTTGGAGATGAAGCGCCCTAGCGCAGTTACTTGCCCGGCAAGCTTCTGCATTTCCCTAAGAGTTTGCGGTGGACTCATGTCTTCAATTGCCTTGACCTTCTCCGGGTTAGCCTCGATCCCTCTGTGGGACACGAGGAAACCCAGGAGCTTGCCAGAGGGAACACCGAACACGCACTTCTCTGGGTTGAGCCGCAAGTCCACTTCACGCAGGCTCTTGAAGGTTTCTTCTAGGTTTTGTATCAGGGTCTTCGCCTCCTGAGACTTTACCACTATGTCATCGACATACGCCTCAGCGTTCCTCCCGAGCTACCGGCCTAATGCGATGTGCATCAGCCATTGGAAGGTTGCGCCCGCATTGCGCAATACGAATGGCATGCAGGTGTAGCAGTACACCCCACACGGGGTCAGGAAAGCCGTCTTCTCCACATCTTCGACCGCCATCTTGATTTTGTGATAGCCTGAGAAGGCATCTAAGAAGCACAATAGGTCACACTCAGCAGTAGAGTCAACGATCTGGTCGATGCGGGGGAGGGGGAATGGATCCTATGGGCAGGCCTTGTTGAGGTTGGTAAAATCGACGCACATGTGCTCCTTCCCCCCTTTCTTCGGCACAACGACAGGGTTCGCTAGCCACTCCGGATATTGAACCTCGTGAATGACTCCCGCGGTCTCCAACTTGCGGGTTTCTTGGACGATGAAAGCTTGCTTATCGGTGGACTGCCGCCTTGCCTTCTCCTTCACCGGGCATACGTTGGGACATACGTTCAGGTGATGCTCGATCACCTACCTGGGGACCCCTGCCAGCCGTTTGGGTTCTCACGTGAACACCTCCTTGTTCGTGTGCAGGAACTTCACCAGGGTCTCCTCTTGCTCGGGATCCAGATTGGCGCCTATGGTGAAGGTGGCACCGGAGGACCCATCCTCGTCGACTGGCACTTGATTGGTTTCTGCCTTGTCTTGGGTGAACAACTGCTTCTTCTTGGTGGGCGCAGCCCTCTTAGCCTTGAGGGGATCGGCACTGGCGGGCTGCGCTGCTGCGGCTGTCTTGAAAGCAAGCTTGAGTGCCTGCAGGGCATCTTTCACATCTCCGGCTATGGTGAGGACACCACTGCTCCCAGGCATTTTCATCAGGTTGTAAGCCGGGTGGGTTGCTGCCATGAACTAGGCCAAAGCCGGGTAGTCGAGGATGGCATTGTAAGGGAGGCCGATGCGGGCGATGTCGAAGTCGACCAGCTCCGTGCGGAAGTTGGCTTGGGTGCCGAATGTCACCGGGAGGCGGATCTGCCCTAGAGAGCCGGTGGGGCTGGCCCCGATGCTCGAGAAGGGCTGGCTGGCTCAGAGTCGCTCCAGCGGCACGTGAAGGAGGCTGAAGGCCTCGATTGAGAGCACATTGAGGCCGGCTCCGCCATCGATGAGGGTCCTGGTGACGGCCACCTGGCAGATGGTAGGAGTACATAACATCGGGAGCGCGCCCGAGTAGGCAGTGTTGGCGGGGTGATCATCCAAGCTGAAGGTCAAGTCGGCCTTGGGCGATGCCGAACCCGGATCAGATGGGCAGCGAGTCAGGGCAGCACCGACCTGGAGGACGAATGGCTTGATGTGGCAACTCGTGGGCGGGGCTTGCGAGCTACCAAGGAGCTCCACGACGACCGAGAACACAAGCGCTGCATGATGGGCGAGGAAGAGGCTGCATAGATCCTCCTAGGAGTCCACTGAAGATGCTGGTAAGTGGAGCAACCACATGCGCGGGACGCTGGTAAGCGCCATGGGCAGCCAATTGGTCATGATCCGGTCATTGCCCCCGGCCTTGAGGATGGCCTCCTCATAGGCTAGAAGGAAAGCTAGGGATCTGACGTGCCCCCGTAGTGCGGCGACATCTCTGGCTTGAACTTGCTCGGCCATCGCACCTATCATAAGGCGGGGGTCAGAGCTCAGAGCCCCCAAGGCCCAGCGCCGGCTCCTGCGGCCGGAGCAGGCGACGCACTGCCTGCCATGAGGGCTAAGCGCAAGGTTGATGGAGAACGGTCCGTCGACAGGGAGAGCTCCGACGCACCCCTACCTGGCGCACCAAATGTCGGATTTCGGGTTCCAGCAGACCCTTGAGGTTCGAACTCTGGTGTGCGCATGAAGATCTCTCTCCTACCAACTCACGTATCGAAGCCTCGCAAGGAATCTAGGCTAGAAAGATGAACACACACATGGGACACGAGGTTTATACTGGTTCAGGCCACCATTGTGGTGTAATACCCTACTCTAGTGTGTTGTGTGGTGGATTGCCTCGGGGGCTGATGATGAACAATACAAAGGAAGAACAGCCTCGTGAGGGATGTTCTTGTAGCGGTGTGGATGAACTCTCCCCTCTCCATAGTGGGCGGCTAGTCCTATATATTGAGAGGCCCTGGTCCTCTTCCCAAATATTTAGCGGGAAGGGCACCAATAATTGGCCATTTTGAAGGGGGACATCTAGTACACTTATCGTGACTAAAGTTGGTCTTCAACTGCCAAAGACTCTGACGATGATGCTGTCTTGGGCACCACGGTGACCTCCATCTTGCCACTCTGCTGGTCCTTGTCCTATTGCACCGAAGCGGTAACCTTTGCCTGATGCCTTGGCATGTGCTTGCTCCCTTTGCACCAAAGGGGAAACAAGGACATTGTGTAGGCCGGCGCCCGCCTCGCCTCAATCGTCATGGCTTGCATCACGGGCACCTCACGAGGTACCCCTACCTTGATCTCTCCGCCTCCTCGCAAGCCTGCCTGACGAGGCTGCCCCTGAGGAAGCTTCCCATCGGCCGCCTCGCGAGGCTTGGCCCCTCACGAGGGTCTTGAGCGTGAGCTGATGAAGGTGGGCTGCACTGGGCCACTGCTTGAGCCACGCCGCAGGCCGCAGGCAGGCAAGTCTGGGGACCCCCGTTCCTAGAACGTCGACAGTGGGTGTCTGGAGTGCGTGTGAAGATCTCTCTCCTATGGAAGGCCCCCTCAGCCCCCTCAGCTCCCTCAACGGAAGGCCGTAGGTTCGAATCCTACCTGGCGTGTGAAATGTCGGATTTCGGGTTCCAGCAGACCCTTGAGGTTCGAACTCTGGGTGCGCACAAGGATCTCTCTCCTACCAACTCATGTCTCGAAGCCTCGCAAGGAATCTAGGCTAGAAAGATGAACACACACAAGGGACACGAGGTTTATACTGGTTTAGGCCACCATTGTGGTGTAATACCCTACTCCAATGTGTGGTGTGGTCGATTTCCTCATGGGCTGATGATGAACAATACCAGGGATGAACAGACTCGCGAGGGATGTTCTTGTAGCGGTTTGGATGAACTCACCCCCTCCCACGGTGGGTGTCTAGTCCTATATATATATAGAGGCCCTGGTCCTCTTCCCAAATATTGAGCGGGAAGGGTGCCAATAAATGGCCATTTTGAAGGGGAACATCTAGTACACAAATCCTGACTAAAGTTGGTCTTTGACTGCCAAAGACTCTGACGATGACGCCGTCTTGGGCTCCACGGTGACCTCCATCCTGCCGCTCTGCTGGTCTTGGTCTTGTTGCACCGAAACTGTAACCTTTGCCTGTTGCCTTGGCCTGTGCTTGCTCCCCTTGCACCAAAGGGGAAACCAGGACACTACGCAGCCGGCGCCCGCCTGACCTCGATCATCACGGCTTGCGTCACGGGCACCTCGCGAGGTACCCCTGCCTTGATCTCTCCACCTCCTCGCGAGCCTGTTGATGAGGGTGCTCCTGAGGAAGCTTCCTGTCGTCCGCCCCGCGAGGCTTGGCCCCTCGCGAGGGTCTTGAGCTTGAGCTTATGAAGGTGGGCCGCACTGGGCAAGTGCTTGAGCCACGCTACAGGCCGCAGGCAGGCAAGTCTGGGGACCCCCGTTCCCTGAACGCCGATAGTAGCCCCCGGGCCCAAGGCGCGCCCGGACTTGGCTTAGCAGAGAAGCGAAGGGACAAGTACGAAGCGCCGCAGGCCCCAACAGCCTGCGGCCTCGGGTGCCGCGTGGCAGTTGATGGGACGTGGCCATCTCCGCTTCCCTACGACGCCTCGGCAACTGTCCGTCTGACAAAAGGGCTGGCCCGGGCTAGGCTTACTTGCTTTGTGTTTTCAAGGTCACGCTGGTGATGCACAAGGCTGACGGCCACCTTCAGCTTGCGCCTCTCCTCAACAAGGCGCAGGCCTTAGGCCTCGAGGCAAGCATCCTCGCCAGCAAGCTCTGCGCCGAGCTAGCTCACCGCATCCGCCGCCTTCTGAAGGAACTCTTAAGGTTCCGACATCCTACCTGGCGCGCCAAATGTCGGATTTCGGGTTCTGGCAGACCCTTGAGGTTCGAACTCTTCGGTGCGCACGAAGATCCCTCTCCTACCAACTCGCGTCTCGAAGCCTCGCAAGGAATCTAGGCTTGAATGATGAACACACACAAGGGACACGAGGTTTATACTGGTTCAAGCCACCATCATGGTGTAATACCCTACTCCAGTGTGTGGTGTGGTGGATTGCCTCACGGGCTGATGATGAACAATACAAGGGAAGAACAGCCTCGCGGGGGATGTTCTTGTAGCGGTGTGGATGAACTCTCTCTCCCTCACGGGGGGTGGCTAGTCCTATATATAGAGAGGCCCTGGTCCTCTTCCAAAATATTGAGCGGGAAGGGCACCAACAATTGGCCATTTTGAAGGGAAGCATCTAGTACACTTACCCTAACTAAAGTTGGTCTTTGACTGCCACAGACTCTGATGATGACGCCGTCTTGGGCTCCACGGAGACCTCCATCCTGCCGCTCTACTAGTCTTGGTCTTGTTGCACCGAAACGGTAACCTTTGCCTGAGGCCTTGGCCTGTGCTTGCTCCCTTTGCACCAAAGGGGAAACAAGGACACTGCTTAGGCCGGCGCTCGCCTGGCGCCCGCCTGGCCTCGATCGTCATGGCTTGAGTCACGGGCACCTCGCGAGGTACCCCTGCCTTGATCTCTCCACCTCCTCACGAGCCTGCCTGATGAGGCTGCTCCTGAGGATGCTTCCTGTCGTCCGCCCCGCGAGGCTTGGCCCCTCGCGAGGGTCTTGAGCTCGAGGAAGAAGGAAGGCCGCAGGCACTGCTCACCACACCACAAAGTGGCCCTCCAGGCGAGAGCCCCCGAGCCTTGCCCGAGGAGGGCACCGGGAGCGCCTTCCTTTGCGACAGAGGGAGGCGCCCCTTGAACGGGCCCGGATCCTGATGCGGTGCCACCGGAGGTGCCTACCTCCTTAGGGCTCAGGCCAGGTGATGTCTTCTTCTTCTTAGGAGGACACACTGCATCCTTCTCCTCACACGGGACTGTGATGACTCCACCGCTTCCTGGCATCTTGAGGACACTATAGCCATGGTGGGTCACTGCCATGAACTTGTCCAGGGCGGGATACCCGAGGATGGCATTGTATGGCAGGCGAATGTGTGCGATGTCGAAGTCGATGAACTCAGTACGGTAGTTCTTGCACTGTCCGAAGGTGACAGGGAGGCGGACCTGCCCTATCGGGGTGGTAGAACCATCAGTGACTCCTGAGAAAGGCTTGGTTGGCTGAAGTTGATCATACGACACTTGGAGATTGTTGAATGTCTCGACAGACAGAACATTGAGCCCTGATCCACTATCGATGAGGGTCCTGGTGACCTGCACATTGCTAATGACTGGGGAACAGCTACCAGGAGCGCCTCTGGTCCTCGCGCGTGGGATGCTGCGAGGGTCCACCTCACAGCTATGTTCGCATGCCTCTCGGCCTGCCGAACGCGGCCGCTGCTCATCAGCGCCTGCTGAGGAGCATTCTAGAGGCTCAGCAGGTCAGGCACTATGCAGTCCTGGTGGAGATGGAGATGGTCCTCGAAGAGCTGCCGCCCGCTTCTCCAGCAGCTCCTCTGGTAGCAGCGGGCGTGCCAGAGGGTCCAACGACTCCCCCAAACTTCTCCTGACTCCGGAGACGAGCGACGACAATTATGAGCCCCCGAGCTCACGTCGCGCCCAGAGTAGAGCCGGCGCGCCTGGTGATCGGCGCGGCTGATCTGGATGGGGTTGGCGCCAGCCCCATGAGGCCCACTGTTGATGATGGCGTCTGCTGCCGAGGCACCTGCAGGCCGCGGCTCGCCAAGCTTCAGCGACTCCTCTTCTGACGGCAGCTCCTCTAGCAGTGGCCGCGACCAGCCACCGCGCCGTCACGCTCGCTTCAAGGGGGAGGCGGATCGTCCCACCGCCGCGCCCTGGTGAAGCGTGAGGAGGAGGCCGCTTGAGCTCCGGAGGGTGGTGCAGATCTTCTTCCTAGGGCTATCGTTGGGCGAGCCGTGCTCATTTTGCTTTATCTACAGAGAGAGTAGTATGGAGCCCCGCGGGGGCGTGCTAGACTGTTGCTTTTAATTATCATGTTGTTCCTATCATCTTCGTGCCGTGGTATGGTGTTGCATGCTCATGCGTAGGAACAACTTAGCTTGGTAGGAGGGGTTCATTGCGACGCCAGCCTCGGGAGGCTTCGGCCAGAGGCCTTGTCATGTGTCTTTGAGGCCTGCAAGAAGAAACTTGCCGGAGGGTTAGGCTTCAGCTCCCAACCGCAGGGGTGACCAGCTCGGTCCCGGTGTTTGCGTCGTGATGCCCCTGGGGCATTGACTGGGAGGAGTGTTCCCACTGCAAACTTAGGTCGAGGAACCTCACGAAACCAAACCAGGAGACCCTCGTGAGGGTGCCCGCGCAGCCTCCCTCGTGAGGGTTGCGAAAGGAAAAAAGGTTCAGGCGAACGACAAAGACGGAAAAAGGGTGCCGCACAACACAGAAAACAACTCCAACTAAAGTTTCAAACAAAGGGGAACCATCCAACTATAGAAATCAAATGAAAAGCCGCGTCCGGCACCTAATGACGTCTTCTCACTAGTGCAGAGCTAAGTGCTGCCACTGGGCGTGGGCGGGAGCCCCCAAGGCCCAGGGGCGGCACGCCAGAGACTCCGGGGCGTGTACAGCCCCAACTCATCCTGACTAAAGTTGGTCTTCGACTGCCAAAGACTCTGATGATGACGCCGTCTTGGGCTCCATGGTGACCTCCATCCTGCCGCTCTGCTGGTCTTGGTCTTGTTGCACCGAAATGGTAACCCTTGCCTGATGCCTTGGGCTGTGCTTGCTCCCTTTGCACCAAAGGGGAAACAAGGACACTGCGGAGGCCGGCGCCCGCCTGGCACCTGCCTGGCCTCGATCGTGATGGCTTGCGTCACGGGCACCTCGCGAGGTACCCCTGCCTTGATCTCTCCGCCTCCTCATGAGCCTGCCTGACGAGCCTGCTCCTGAGGAAGCTTCCTGTCGTCCGCCCCGCAAGGCTTGGCCCCTCGCGAGGGTCATGAGCTTGAGCTGATGAAGGTGGGCCGCACTGGGCCACTACTTGAGCCACGCTGCAGGCTGCAGGTAGGCAAGTCTGGGGACCCCCATTCCCAGAACGCCGACAGTAGTCCCCGGGCCCAAGGCGCGCCCAGACTTGGCTTAGCAGAGAAGCGAAGGGGCAAGTGCGAAGTGCCGCGGGCCCCAACAGACTATGGCCTTGGGAGCCGCGTGGCAGCTGATTTGACGTGGGCGTCTCCGCTTTCCCACGATGCCTCGGCAACTGTCCGTCTGACAAAAGGGTTGGCCCGGGCCAGGCTTACTTGCTTTGTTCTCGTTCGTTTTGCTCCAGATCCCCTTTCTCATTCTCCTCCTTCTCGCTTCCGAAATCCTCCATATCTGCCTCAATCTCTCACTTCCGGCGAGCCATGGCGCCTCGCAAGACCCCGACCGGGGCCTGGTACTCGCCGGCTCTGGATCCCCTGAATATGTTGGAGAGTAATCTCGGCCTCACGCGCCTGATGACAGTGGCGCAGGGCAACGAGGGGGCGACTGTGCTCAAGACCGAATCTGCTCAGCCAGAAGGCAAGGGGAGCACCTTCTACCCGCTCTTTGTGAGCGCCATCATCGCCGGTCTGGTGCCTCCTTTTTCTGAGTTCTTCCTCATTGTTCTTCGCCAGTACAACTTGCAAGCCCTGCATCTCCACCCCAACTCTGTTCTTCTCTTGGCGATTTTCGCATACTATTGCGAGGCTCATGTTGGTGTGATGCCTGCAGCGGCCCTGCTGCGCCATTACTTCTCCCTTTGAGTCTCCGGATACCCGAGGATGGCATTGTATGGCAAGCGAATGTGGGCGACGTCGAAGTCGATGAGCTCAGTACGGTAGTTCTTGTGATGTCCGAAGGTGACAGGGAGGCGGACCTACCCTATCGGGGTGGTAGAACCATCAGTGACTCCTGAGAAAGGCTTGGTTGGCCGAAGTTGATCATACGGCACTTGGAGATTGTTGAATGTCTTGACAGACAAAACGTTGAACCTTGCTGAGGGAGTCCTGGACTAGGGGCTGTCCGGATAGCCAAACTATCATCATCGGCTGGACTCCAAGACTATGAAGATACAAGATTGAAGACTTCGTCCCGTGTCCGGATGGGACTTTCCTTGGCGTGGAAGGCAAGCTTGGCGATACGGATATGTAGATCTCCTACCATTGTAACCGACTCTGTGTAACCCTAGCCCTCTCCGCTGTCTATATAAACCGGATGGTTTTAGTCCGTAGGACGACAACAATTACAACAATCATACCATAGGCTAGCTTCTAGGGTTTAGCCTCCTTGATCTCGTGGTAGATCTACTCTTGTAATACCCACATCATCAATATCAATCAAGCAAGACATAGGGTTTTACCTCCATCAAGAGGGCCCGAACCTGGGTAAAACATCGTGTCCCTTGTCTCCTGTTACCATCCGCCTAGACACACAGTTCGGGACCCCCTACCCGAGATCCGCCGGTTTGACACCGACATTGGTGCTTTCGTTGAGAGTTCCTCTGTGTCGTCACCGATAGGCTCGATGGCTCCTTCGATCATCAACAACGACGCGGTCCAGGGTGAGACTTTTCTCCCCAGACAGATCTTCGTATTCGGTCGCTTTGGACTGCGGCCCAACTCGCTTGGCTAACTGGAGCAAATCGAAAGCTATGCCCCTGGCCGTCAGGTCAGATTTGGAAGTTTGAACTTCATGGCTGACATCCGTGGGGACTTGATCTTTGATGGATTCGAGCCACAGCCAAGCGCGCCGCACTGTCACGACGGGCATGATTTAGCTCTGCAGCCGGACAGTACCCTGGAGGCTGCACTCAAGCCCATTCCGATCTTCAATTCGGAGCCGGCTGCGCAGATCGAGGACGGATGGCTAGACACCGCCTCGGGGGCTGCAACCTCTACGGCAATAGAGCCGAACACTGACCTTGTCCCTCACAAAGCTCGTGACTCCGAGGTGCCAGACTCCTTGCCGGACTCCGAACCTCCCATGCCCCCTCCAATCGAATCCGATTGGGCGCCGGTCGTGGAGTTCACCGCTGCGGACATCTTTCAACACTCACCTTTCGGCGACATCTTGAGTTCGCTAAAGTATCTCTCGCTATCAGGAGAGCCCTGGCCGGACTGCGGTCAGGACGGTTGGGATGTGGACGACGAAGAAATTCAAAGCCCACCCACCACCCACTTAGTAGCCACTGTCGACGATCTAACCGACATGCTAGACTTCGACTCCGAAGACATCGACGGTATGGATGACGATGCTGGAGACGACCAAGAACCAGCGCCTACTGGGCACTGGAAAGCCACCTCGTCATATGACATATACATGGTGGATATCCCAAAGGATGGGAATGGCGAAGGAACAGCGGAGGAAGATCCCTCCAAGAAACATCCCAAGCGCCAGCGTCAGCAGCGCCGCTCTAAATCCCGCCACGGTAAGAATGGCGATTCTGGCACCGGAGATAATAATACCCCAGACAGTGCCGAAGACAACCCCCTCCAGCAAGATTCAGCGCAGGAGGACGGGGATGCCAGCCCTCACAAGAGGGCAGCAGACGAAGAGGTAGAGGAAGATATTTACATGCCTCCCTCTGGAGACGAGGCAAGCCTCGACGACGACGAATTTGTCGTGCCTGAGGATCCCTTGGAACAAGAGCGTTTCAAACACAGGCTTATGGCCACGGCAAACAACCTCAAGAAAAAGCAGCAACAGCTCAGAGCTGATCAGGATCTGCTAGCCGACAGATGGACGGAAGTCTTGGCGGCCGAAGAGCATGAGCTCGAACGCCCCTCCAAAAGCTACCCTAAACGCAAGCTGCTCCCCCGATTAGAGGAGGAGGCATATGAACCTGCATCACCAGCAGACAATACGGCTGACCGACCACCCCGTGGTCGCGACAGAGAGGCCTCTACGCCCTTCACTAGAACCGTACCCCGGCATCGCTCGAAAAGCACAAGGCCACAGGGGAACGCTCCGGACTTGCGAGATATATTGGAGGATAAGGCAAGACAATCAAGATCGATCAATGGATCGCGTGGGCGCCCCATGATACGCGACGACAACCGTCGTGCCGGACACAGTAAGTCCGGCCGGGCCGAACAAAATAGACAAAGCTCTTTTGAGCTCCGTCGTGATATTGCCCAGTACAGAGGCGCCGCACACCCTCTATGCTTCACAGATGAAGTAATGGATCATCAAATCCCTGAAGGGTTTAAACCCGTGAATATTGAATCTTACGATGGCACAACATACCCCGCGGTTTGGATCAAAGACTATCTCCTCCACATCCACATGGCCCGCGGTGACGATCTTCATGCCATCAAATATCTCCCACTCAAACTTAAAGGACCAGCCCGGCATTGGCTTAACAGCCTGCCAGCAGAGTCAATCGGGAGTTGGGAAGACCTGGAAGCTGCATTCCTCGATAACTTCCAAGGCACGTATGTGCGACCACCAGACACTGACGACCTAAGCCATATAATTCAGCAGCCATACGAATTGGCCAGACAATTCTGGACACGGTTCTTTACTAAGAAAAATCAAATCGTCGGCTGTCCGGATGAGGAGGCCCTCACAGCCTTCAAACATAACATCCACGATGAGTGGCTTGCCCGGCACCTGGGACAGGAAAAGCCGAAATCCATGGCAGCCCTCACATCACTCATGACCCGCTTTTGCGCGGGGGAGGACAGCTGGCTAGCTCGCAGCAACAACCCCAGCAAAAATTCCGGCAGTCCGGATACCAAGGATCGCAATGGCAGGTCACGTCGCAACAAGAACAAACGCCGCATTAACGGTGACAATAATGAGGATATGGTAGTCAACGCCGGATTCATAAGCTCGAAACCTGGTCAGCGGAAGAAGCCATTCAAAAGAACTACTACGGGTCCGTCCAATTTGGACCGAATACTCGATCGCTCGTGCCAGATACACGGCACCCCCGAAAAGCCAGCCAACCACACCAACAGGGACTGTTGGGTATTCAAGCAGGCAGGCAAGCTAATCGCCGAAAACAATGACAAGGGGCTACATAGCGATGACGAAGAAGAGACCCGACCGCCAAACAACAGAGGACAGAAGCGTTTTCCCCCACAAGTGCGGATGATGAATATGATATACTCAACCCACATACCCAAGAGGGAGCGGAAGCGTGCACTCAGGGACGTATACGCGATGGAGCCAGTCGCCCCGAAGTTCAACCCATGGTCCTCCCGCCCGATCACTTTTGATCGAAGGGACCACCCCACCAGCATCCGCCACGGCGGATTCGCCGCATTGGTCTTAGACCCAATCATCGATGGATTTCACCTCACTAGAGTCCTGATGGACGACGGCAGCAGCCTGAACCTGCTTTATCAGGACATAGTGCGCAAGATGGGCATAGACCCCTTAAGGATTAAACCCAAAAAACTACCTTCAAAGGCATCATACTAGGTGTAGAGGCCAACTGTACGGGCTCAGTCACACTGGAAGTGGTCTTCGGATCACCGGATAACTTCCGAAGCGAGGAGTTAATCTTCGACCTAGTTCCGTTCCACAGCGGCTACCATGCTCTGCTCGGACGGACCGTGTTTGCAAAGTTCAACGCGGTGCCGCACTACGCATACCTCAAGCTCAAGATGCCAGGCCCTCGAGGAGTCATCACGGTCAACGGAAACACCAAGCGCTCCCTCCGAACGGAGGAACATACAACGGCTCTTGCGGCAGAAGTACAATGCAGCCTCTTAAGGAAATTCTCGAGTTCGGCCGTTAAACGACCGGACACGGTTAAACGCGCCCGAAGTAACCTACAACAAGACCACCTGGCGTGTTCCGAGCACGCGTAGCAATGCGACCCCAACCCCAGCCCTCGCAAGATCGCAAGACCGGTCCTTCGCGTACATCATTACGCTCTAGAGATACTATGGGCACAGGGGAAGGGGCACGACCACGACATGCCCAGAATGCGGCTCAACCTCATCAGGGGCTCCTAAGTGTGTCATTTCTTTTTTTTCCTTTTTTTTCTTACCCACGGGACTATGTTTACCAGAGGCCCTGTCCGGCAGTAGACCGGCCGAACTCACGATGCAACAGCCAGGGAAGGAGAAAGGCTGCAACGAATATCCACGTGGTCTCCCTTACGAGCATTTAATCTGTTTTATACACCACTCCGCAGCCTACCCCTGGAGGGGGACATGTTTAACAGTCCCATCCCTTGCTTATCGCACTATTTGAATCATTCTGCATTCATAGCAGTACTTCTTGAATAAAACAATGCAACACCTTTTTGCTTATAATTGTATTTCTTTCTTATACATATGTTCATTTACGACATGTTGCATTCGTACACTTTGGTACGGCTAAAAACACCAGGGGCTTATGTTCCCCACATCATGGTGTGATAAGTCCGAACACTTTCACAAGTGCGACACTCCGAACTTATAGCATTATATGCATCAGCTCCGAATCATGTCTTGGGTCAATAGTTGGGTTTGCCCGGCTCCCATGTTTTGGTACCTTACGTTCTGTTGTATCGGCTAAGGTAGCACTGGGAGAACCACTGCGATTGCGCCCCAGTTGAGCTGGGTTAACGCCTCAGTGGAGAAAGCTAAAACTGACCGTCATGATGAGGCGAGAGCCGGTCGCTGTTCGAGAGGTTTTTTCGAGTCCCTAAAGACTTATGCCGCTTAGAGTGAGGAACCGGCTTTGTCCGGCCCAGACGTGGATAGCGCCCCGAATCCGGCCTTCCGAACACTAGGGGCTTCGCCGAAATTTAAAATTATAGAATTCTATGGCTAAGTGAGAGTGTTCAAGCATTATAAGTCTGGTTGCCTAGTTCGTCGTGTTGAGCGCCTCCCTAGATGGACCCAAAAATGGGAACAAGAGTGCTCAAGTTTATCCCGAACACCCCAGCACTCGTGGCATGGGGGCTGAAGCCGACGACTTGCCATCTCTCAGATTTGATAAACAGCCGCACAGAAGGTAACATTTTAAATTAACAAGCGTTGCTTAGCGCATATGAACTAAGTTTTCAGCGCACAGGATAACAAAATGCGAGTCTACTCAAATATTACATCTTTGGATCACTCACCCGCAATAAGGCGGGCACCCTTCAGGACACTCTTATAATACATCTCGGGCGTGCGATGCTCCTTGCCCTGCGGTGGGGGGTCCATCACAAGCTTCTGGGCATCCATCTTGCCCCAGTGCACCTTTGCACGGGCAAGGGCCCGACGGGCACCTTCAATACAGGCGGAGTGCTTGATGACTTCAACCCATGGGCACGCATCCACCAGCTGCCACACCAGGCCGAAGTAGCTCCCAGGCATGGCCTCCTTAGGCCACAGCCGAACTATGTGGCCCTTCATGGCCTGTTCGGCCACATTGTGTAGTTCGACCAGCTGCTTCAGCTGGTCACTAAGGGGCACCGGATGTCCGGCCTTAGCATACAGAGACCAGAAGACCTTCTCCGTCGAGCTCCCCTCCTCGGCCCGGTAGAACGCGGCAGCATCGGACACGCTACAAGGAAGATCTGCGAACACTCCTGGAGAGCTCCGAATTCGGGTAAGTAACAGGTAATTAACACTCACATGCTTACTTTGCATGAAAAATGCCTTACCCACCGCTATTTTCTTCAACGCCTCGATTTCTTGGAGGGCCTTGTAGGCTTCGGCCTTAGCGGCTTTGGCACTCTCAAGAGCCAATGCAAGCTCAGACTCTCGAGTCTTCGAGTCACGCTCCAGGCTCTCATGTTTTTCCACGAGATCCTGGAGCTCTTGCTGTACCTCCGCCACCCGCGCCTCCTGCTTCTCTCGCTCGGTGCGCTCCGCGGCCGCATTACGTTCGGCCGCGGCCACCGCCTCCTTCAGGGTCGCCACCTCGTTAGGGGCCCCTGCAATACCCACGTTATCCTTGTCGTTCTTCTTGCAACCAAAATCCTTTTCTGTAAGGTACAATTTTAATAAGGTGTTACTCACCTTCCTTGTCCTCGAGCTGCTTCTTGGCACAGCCGAGCTCGTTCTCGGACTGCTCGAGGCTTTGCTTCAAAGCATTGACCTCCGCAGTCAATGCGGCAGAGGTCAGCAGCGCATCATGCAATCCCATATTGACATATTTTTTATACTCCTGCGTATATCTTTTTTGATCCTCAGTCCGGCTTTTCTTTCCGAACACCGAACCGAGCATCAGGGGCTACTGTCTATGCGGTACTATTTTACATATATCAAAATTCTTACCTCAAAGCCTATTAGAAGGCTGCTGCAGGCTTCGGTCAGCCCGCTCTTGGCGAGCTGAACCTTCTGAATCACCGCACTCATAACAGTGCGGTGTTCCTCTTCGATGGAGGCGCCATTGAGCGCCTCCAGCAAGCAACCCAGTTCCTCCAGTTGGACGGAGGCTGCCGGCGTCACGGTCTTGCCCTTCTTACGAAGGGGCCGCCCGCCGGATTCCTGAGCCACTATGGGTTCCGGGGCCGAGTCCGATGCAAAGTCCGGGAGGTTGTTCTGCGACACCTCCGGGGCCTCCTCCTCCTGGTGGGTCCCTTCCCGGGATCCCACCTCAGCATCGTCCGCATCACAGGGGGTGGAGGCGGTTGGAAGAGAATCCATATCCGACGCACCTAAGGACCCGCTTGACGAAGCGGGAAGATCATCCTTGGGCGGACTGCAGGGTTGTATGCGGCATTAGAAAGACATTACGTGGCGAAAAGAAAAACCATGAAGTTATTCGGGACTCCGGATACTTACGATCTCGCCAGGGGCTTGGCCCTTGGAGGCCAGTCCTCGTCGTTGTCGCTGGCGTTGGTAGAGCAGTCCAGGGAAAGAGTTTTTCCCTTCTTGGACCATTCGGCCTCCCTCGTTGGGGAGGCCTTCCTTTTCTTCCCTCCCCCCGCTGGGGGAGAGGCTTTCTTCTTCTCCTGCTCGCCTTTGTGAGAGGAGTCAACCTCGGAGTCATCATCCGATAACACCTGAAAACGGGAACTCTTCCGAGTGCCCGTGGCCTTCTTCTTGGCCTTCTTCTCCAGCACCACATGGGGTGCCGGAGCCAGCAGCCCTGTTAAGCGGGTGTCCGCTGGGTCCTCTGGCAATGGGGCCGGACAGATAGTCTGCTCGGCCTTCACCAGCCAGTCCTGTCAAAGGAGAGGGAGTTTAGATCCCGCATAGAGTCAAACTATGGAAAACAAGCATCCCGTAAAGGACAAAATCACTTACCTCGTCAGCCGGACGCTGCAAGCTGAATCCGCGATCTTCGGTAGAGGATGCGGGAGCCTCGGCGCCCTTGAACAGCACCTTCCAGACATCTTCGTACGTAGTGTCGAAGAGCCCGCTCAAAGTCTGGTGCTGCGCCGGATCGAACTCCCACATGTTGAAGCCCCGTCGTTGGCACTGGAGAATCCGGCGGATGAGCATGACCTGGACTACGTTGACAAGCTTGAGCTTCTTGTCCACTAGCTTTTGGATGCAGGCTTGGAGTCCGGTCAGCTCCTCCGAATTACCCCATGTCCGGCCGCTCTCTTTCCAGGAGGTGAGCCGTGTGGGGATGCCAGATCTAAATTCGGAGGCCGCTGCCCATTCAGGGTCAAGCGGCTCGGTGATGTAGAACCACCCCGATTGCCACCCTTAATGGTTTGTACGAAAGTGCCCTCAAGCCAAGTAAGTTGGACATCCTGCCCACCATGGCGCCTCCGCACTCCTCTTGGCTTCCCTTCACAACCTTCAGCTTGACACTGAAGGTCTTGAGCCACAAGCCGAAGTGGGGTTGGATGCAGAGGAAGGCCTCACACACGATGATAAACGCCGAGATGTTGAGGATGAAATTCGGGGCCAGATCATGGAAATCCAGGCGGTAGTAGAACATGAGCCCCCGGACAAAGCGATGGAGTGGGAAGCCCAGTCTGCGGAGGAAATGGGGAAGAAATACTACCCTCTCATGGGGCCTGGGGGTGGGGCTGAGCTCTCCCTCGTCGGGGAGCCAATGCGCGATGTTACTGGACAAATATCCGGCGCTGCGCAGCTTCTGGATGTGCCCCTCCATGACAGAGGAGGCCATCCACTTGCCTCCCGCTCCGGCCATAGTTGGAGGAGGTTGAGGTGAGATGTGCGGACTTGGGCACTGGAGCTCGAGTTCGCGGAGATGGATAAGCCAAGGAGGAAGAAGGTGCAGGTAAAAGGGTTGGATCTTTATCCCCTTATATGGGTGGACAAAAACATGTGTCCCCACCGGCCTGATAAAACTCGCTTATCTCCCAAGCGCCGCAATCAATGGCGCGGTTGGGTTACCCACGTCCGTATTGATGGGAATCCCGGAATAAGGGGAACACGATCTCTGCTTCGACAAGACGTGCCAAGGAAACCGCTTCGCTAAACACGCTGAGGTGGTACAACAAAAACGATTCAAGTAAAGGCTTGATGGTGGTGTGACGTCACGCCACCAAATACGTCAGCAGATTGAACTTGTGTAAATATTATTCTCTCTACGGTGGTGTGTGGAATTTATTTTGCGGAGCCGGACACTATCCTGGTGTTCACAATCTTCTACAAATTATTCGGAGAAGGAACCCGCCTTGCAATGCCGAAGACCATGTGCGCGCCGGACTCGTCGTCATTGAAGCCTGGTTCAGGGGCTACTGAGGGAGTCCTAGACTAGGGGGTGTCCGGATAGCCGAACTATCATCATCGGCCGGACTCCAAGACTATGAAGATACAAGATTGAAGACTTCATCCCGTGTCCGATGGGACTTTCCTTGGCGTGGAAGGCAAGCTTGGCGATACGGATATGTAGATCTCCTACCATTGTAACCGACTCTGTGTAACCCTAGCCCTCTCCGGTGTCTATATAAACCGGATGGCTTTAGTCCGTAGGACGAATAACAATCATACCATAGGCTAGCTTCTAAGGTTTAGCCTCCTTGATCTCGTGGTAGATCTACTCTTGTAACACACATCATCAATATTAATCCAGCAGGACGTAGGGTTTTACCTCCATCAAGAGGGCACAAACCTGGGTAAAACATCGTGTCCCTTGTCTCCTGTTACCATCCGCCTAGACGCACAGTTCGGGACCCCCTACCCGAGATCCACCGGTTTTGACACCGACAGCCGCCCTTAGTTGTTTATCACCAGCGTGGATCATAGAGCTTCCGTATGTGTACGGGCATAGCCGCTCCTCAGCAGTGTCGTCAGCCAGTGTGGAGCATGGTGCTTACACTGGTACGTGAGAGGGGGCCCCCCTCCAGGAGGAGCCCCCGGGGTGTGTACAGCCCTGCCCTGACACGTGGATGGCACGATAGAGCTTGATGAGGTGTATCTTGGCTCCCGTGACCCAGCGCGGGAATCATGGGGCCCTACCTCAGGGCTCTGGGCCTTTGTTTGTAGTGTGCTCCTGCAAGATTGGTTAGATGCCAACGCTCTACGTCCTTAAGTCCCAGCCCTCGAGCGAGCTCAGGCGTCGCTGGTATGCCAGGTCGCGATGCCGTGGACAAGGCCATGAGGTGAGGGCTAGAGGGCCAGCAAGAGCCCATGAGTCGCGATGCTCAGGTGCCCGCCTTTTAACGTGCAAGCGATTAGCACGAAGGAGAAAAGGGGGCCGTGGGAGCCATCAGATAATAATCATAGCAGGTCAAATATGTGTGGCACACGACCGAGATAGATGCGAGAGGGATACACGCCACTAGGTCAGGCCCGAGCGTCTTGGGGATAATGCGTCACGCCGCTAAATACGTCAGCAGATTGAACTTGTGTAATATTATTCTCTCTACGGTGGTGCGTGGAATTTATTTTGCAGAGCCGGACACTATCCTGGTGTTCACAATCTTCCATAAATTATTCGGAGAAGGAACCCGCCTTGCAATGCCGAAGACAATATGCGCGCCGGACTCGTCATCATTGAAGCCTGGTTCAGGGGCTACTGAGGGAGTCCTAGAATAGGGGGTGTCCGGATAGCCGAACTATCATCATCGGACGGACTCCAAGACTATGAAGATACAAGATTGAAGACTTCGTCCCGTGTCCGGATGGGACTTTCCTTGGCATGGAAGGCAAGCTTGGCAATACGGATATGTAGATCTCCTACCATTGTAACCGACTCTGTGTAACCCTAGCCCTCTCCGGTGTCTATATAAACTGGATGGTTTTAGTCCGTAGGACGACAACAATAACAACAATCATACCATAGGCTAGCTTCTAGGGTTTAGCCTCCTTGATCTCATGGTAGATCTACTCTTGTAATACCCACATCATCAATATCAATCAAGCAGGACGTAGTGTTTTACCTCCATCAAGAGGGCCCGAACCTGGGTAAAACATCGTGTCCCTTGTCTCCTGTTACCATCCGCCTAGACGCACAGTTCGGGACCCCCTACCCGAGATCCACCGGTTTTGACACCGACACCTGCTCCACCATCGATGAGGGTCCTAGTGACCTGCACATTGCTGATGACTACGGAACATAGCATTGGGAGAACTCCAGCCGTTGCTGCGCACTTGAGCTGATTCGCTGAGCTGAACGTGATGGCACACGTGGACCACCTGAGAGGGCGTGAGGCCTCGGGCTTTGGGAGGACTGCATTCACCTCGCGAGCAAACTGCTTGAAGATGCACTGAGAGGTCGGGGCTTGAGCTTCGCCCAGGATGCAAGTGATTGCACGCGGCTCCTGGAAGCCCCCAGCCCCCTCGTCCTGATGCTGGTCTTCATTCCTCCTTGGCGGTGGTGGCAGAGGAGGGAGGCCTGCGTTGCCTTGCGGGCGATCCTCACGAGGCTGATTCCTCCAACCCCCCTTGCAGGGCTGGTCCTGCTAGCGGATGGCCCGGCAAGAGGAAGTTCCTGGGGATCTTGAGGCGGGCGTTGTTGAGGCGGGGTGGTGGCCATCTGTTGTCAGAGTTCGAACCTCAAGGGTCTGCCGGAACCTCAAGGGTCTGCCAGAGTTCAAACTTCAAGTTCAATGGCGACGCCATCCTCTTCGTGAGAGTGTTTAGAGGATATGGCCCCCGTGCCGGGTGCTGCCCCAAAGGTGATGATGACGGCCGGCTGCTCAGCCCCGGCGACGACAGCGGCGATGACGAAGACGGGTGTGGGCCCGGTGGCGCCCGCGGCTCGCCAAGCTTCGGCAACTCCTCTTCCGACGACAGCTCCTTCAGCGGTGGCCGCGACCGGCCACCACGCCGTCGTGCTTGCTTCGAGGGGGGAGGCGGATCGTTGGCTTAGGCCACACGCGCGGGCAAACGTTTGCTAGCCTTGAGTCACCGCCATGTTTCCGGCAACGGAAACCTCCACCGACACCCAAGAGGCCCTGCTACAGTAGCCATCCGCCTGGAGCCAGAGCCCGCCCGTTGCACCGGCTGGCAGCTCGCCGGTGAAGAAGCGAGGGAGCTGAAGCCAGGTACCGGCTGGATCCTCCGACCAAACGATGAACTCCGGCAACACCTCCGCCGAGTGGAATTGAGGGTGGGGAGGCCGTGCAGCCACGGCGCATCTTCCCCCGCTAGCCAGGTGGCCTCCACCGAGCGAGGGGCCTCCGCCGAGGCCTCGGGCAGTCTTCGCAAGAGTCACGGGATGCTTGCGGGGACAGCCCCGGTCAAGCTTGGCTGGAGGGGAGTCAGGCCCCTCCCGGCGGGCTTTCCCTTTCTCCGCGGCCGAAAACCTCTTCGTAGGCGCCATGGGACGTGATGAGTCAAGGGGGAGAAGCGAAGAAGAAGGGGCGAAGCAAGGAGATACGGACTGGAAGGGCTCGCGCTATTCCATACTTATAGCCAGAGGAGGCCAACTGTCGGCCTCCACGATCGCAGGTAATCATGACTCACTTTGCATGCAGGGACTTGTCATGTTGAACGGTTGCCGAGGTGTCGTGGGGAAGCGGAGACGCCCACGTCCAATTAACCGCCACGTGGCTCCCAAGGCCGCAGGCTTTTGGGCCCCCCGGCGCTTCGCACTTGCCCCTTCGCTTCTCTGCTAAACCAAGTCCGGGCGCGCCTTGGGCCCGGGGCCTACTGTCGGCGTTCTGGGAATGGGGGTCCCTAGACTTGCCTGCCTGCGGCATGCAGCGTGGCTCAAGCAGTAGCCCAGTACGACCCACCTTCATCAGCTCAAGCTCAAGACCCTCGCGAGGGGCCAAGCCTCGCGGGGTGGACAACAGGAAGCTTCCTCAGGAGCAGCCTCGTCCGGCAGGCTCATGAGGAGGCGGAGAGATCAAGGCAGGGGTACCTCGCGAGGTGCCCGTGACGCAAGCCATGACGATCAAGGCCAGGCGGGCGCCAGGCGGGCGCCGGCCTGCGCAATGTCCTTGTTTCCCCTTTGGTGCAAAGGGAGCAAGCAGAGGCCAAGGCATCAGACAAAGGTTACCATTTCGATGCAACAAGACCAAGACCAGCAGAGGAGCAGGATGGTGGTCATCGTGGAGCCCAAGACTCACCATCAGAGTCTTTGGCAGTCGAAGACCAACTTTAGTCAGGATAAGTGTACTAGATGGTCCCCTTCAAAATGGCCAATTGTTGGCGCCCTTCCCGCTCAATATTTGGGAAGAGGACCAGGGCCTCTCTATATATAGTACTAGCCGCCCAGCATGGAGAGGGCAGAGTTCATACACACCGCTACAAGAACATCCCTCGCGAGGCTGTTCTTCCATTGTATTGTTCATCATCAGCCCCTAAGGCAATTAACCACATCACACACTGGCGTAGGGTATTACACCACAATGGTGGCCTAAACCAGTATAAACCTCGTGTCCCGTGTGCGTGTTCACCTTTCTAGCCTAGATTCCTTGCGAGGCTTCAAGACGTGAGTTGGTAGGAGAGAGATCTTCGCGCGCATCCCGGAGTTCGACCCTCAAGGGTCTGCCGGAACCTAAAATCCAACATTTTGGTGGATTGCCTCAGGGTCTGATGATGAACAATACAAGGGAGGAACAGCCTCGCGAGGGATGTTCTTGTAGCGGTGTGGATGAACTCTCTCCTACAGCGGGTGGCTAGTCCAATATATATAGAAAGGCCCTGGTCCTCTTCCCAAATATTGAGCGGGAAGGGCGCCAACAATTAGCCATTTTGAAGGGGAACATCTAGTACACTTATCCTAACTAAAGTTGGTCTTCGACTACCAAAGACTATGACGATGACGCTGTCCTAGGCTCCAGGTGACCTCCATACTGCCGCTCTGCTGGCCTTGGTCTTTTTGCATCGAAACTATAACATTTACCTGATGCCTTGACCTGTGCTTGCTCCCTTTGCACCAAAGGGGAAACAGGGACACTGCGCAGGCCGGCACAAACCTGGCGCCCGCCTGGCCTCCATTGTCACGGCTTGCATAACGGACACCTCGCGAGGTACCCCTGCCTTGATCTCTCCGCCTCCTCGTGAGCCTGCCCGACAAGGCTGCTGCTGAGGAAGCTTCTTGTCGTTCGCCCCATGAGGCTTGGCCCCTCGCGAGGGTTTCTGAGCTTGAGCTGATGAAGGTGGGCCGCACTGGGCCACTGCTTGAGCCACGCTGCAGGCCGCAGGTAGGAATGTCTGGGGACCCCGTTTCCCAGAATGCCAACAGTAGCCCCGGGCCCAAGGCGCGCCCGGACTTGGCTTAGCAGAGAAGCGAAGGGGCAAGTGCGAAGCGCCGTGGGCCCCAACAGCCTGAAGCCTTGGGCGCCGCGTGGCGGTTGATTGGAAATGGGTGTCTCCACTTCCCCACGATGCCTCGACAACTGTCTGTCTGACAAAAGGGCTGGCCCGGGCCAGGCTTACTTGCTTTGTTCTCGGTTGTCTTGCTCCAGATCCCCTTTATCGCTCTCCTCCTTCTCGCTTCCGAAATCCTCTAGATCTGCCTCAATCTCTCACTTCCGGCGAGCCATGGCAGCTCGCAAGACCCCGACCGGGGCCTGGTACTCGCCGGCTCTGGATCCCCCGAATATGTCGGAGAAGAATCTTGCCCTCACGCGCCTGATGACGGTGGTGCAGGGCAACGAGGGGGCGATTGTGCTCAAGACCGGCTCCGCTCAGCCGGAAGGCAAGGGGAGCACCTTCTACCCGCTCTTTGTGAGCGCCATCATCGCCGGTCTGGTGCCTCCTTTTTCTGAGTTCTTCCTCGTTGTTCTTCGCCAGTACAACTTGCAATCCCTGCATCACCACCCCAACTCTGTTCTTCTCCTGGAGATTTTCGCATACTATTGCGAGTCTCATGTTGGTGTGATGCCTTCAGTGGCCCTGCTGCGCCATTACTTCTCCCTCCGAGTCTCCGGTGCCCACATTTCCGCGTGCGCGAGCTTCATCGCATACTCCAAGTCCAATGCCATATCGAAGACCAGGAAGAGGATCGACGGCTTTTGGAACAAGTGGGTCATGGTGGACGTCGGGCGCATCCACCCTCAATTGGCGCTGCCTACGGGGCAGCCCGAGGCCGTCGATGCATGGTCTCGTGCAGAGCTTGACGACCCCCGGGCAAAGGTGGTGCTGAAGATAATGAACGCAGACCTGAGGCCAGGCAACTTGGCGGCGGCGAAGCTGACTGGGGCCATGCTCCTGAGGGAGTTCCTGGAGCACCGGGTGGCTCCACTTCGGGCGCACTTGCTCCCGTTGTGGAGACTCGGGGAAGCAGATGCCGCCCTCCGCCTAAGCTTTGAGGCCCTGGCCGACGAAGATCTGGCTGCGGCCCTCCATTCCTTGGATGGGGGAGACGTGGCGAGCCCGGAGGGCGCTCCTGTCCCCCTGTTCCTTCGCGATGACTGGGAGCAGGTGGTGAATGCCATGCCCACCTTCAACGGGGAGGGGCTGCTGCCGGCAGAAGCTCCCGAGGATCTGGCGGCGTTGGCGACGGTGAACTTGTCCTCCGATGACTCCAGCGGGGGGAGGGGAGGAGGAAGAAGAGGAGGAAGAAGAGGAGCCCAACTCTGAGGTATCCATCGAGGGGTCAGGGGAGTCATTCCCTCGGCGTAGGTCCCGCGCCCTCCGCTCCATGCCAGACGATGACAAGGCCGGTGGCGGGTGAGGCGGAGAGGATCCGCCCTTGGTCCCGAGGAAGGACAGGACGGGGCTGATCTCTCAACGGTCCACTCTGGTCCTGGGGCTGCCTGAAGCCAGCTCCGGCCCTTCTGAAGCGCCCTCTGCTTCCGGACCTCCCGAGGTTGATCCCTGTAGTAGGCTTTGGGCTGCAAGTTCGGTCGGAGGCTGCTTGAGTCCGCGAATGACGACGAGTAAGTTCTGGATTTCCGCTTTGCTTCCTGTTTCTGTCGCCAAGGCTTGACGTCTGCATTCTTTTGGTCAGGCCGGCGCCTGCAGCTAAAAGGTTGAAAGGGGACTCGGTGGCCCTGCTTGGGGCGAGCTCGCCTGCCGGGGTTGTGCCTTCACCTATGGGAAAGGGAGGCAGCGAGGCTCGTGCCTCCCCTGCCCGGTCGTCCTCGCGAGGCTAGGTGGGGTGCACTGGCGTGAATCCAGCCCCCACGGCCCTGGCAACTCCCGAGGCGGCCATGCTTAACGCTGTTACCGAGGCCGTCGTGGCTCAGAAGGCTCTGACGCTTGATGTTGTGATCACGCTGCCGTCTTCTCCTCCTACTCCACCGACTGCCACTTCCCCCACTCCTTTCACCGTCTTGGACCGCGCCACTGCCGAGCTAAGCCCACAGCGAGAAGATCTTCAGGGCGCCGACCCATTCCTGGTGGCCGGGCACCTGGAGCTAGCCTCTGGCTGGGTCCGCTGTGACGCCTCCATCCCAGCGGCGCTGATCCAGGCTGTGTCGGCCTTCGATCAGGAGAAGCAAGCCACCTCCCATTCCAAGGCCGCTCGCGATGCCGCCTTGTGTGACGCTGTGAAGGCCTGGAGCCGCTGCAAGGCGCTGGAGGACGAGCTGCAAGGCCTGCGCGGTGAGCTCGCCAAGGAGGTCCGCGACCACCAGGAGAAGGAGAAGGAGATGAAGACTCGAGAAGATGCCGTCAAAGATCGGGATGCTGAGCTTGACGACCGTCGTGGCCGGTTGGAGATGTTGGAGCTGGCGCTTAAGGCGGAGAGGATTGAGCTGGACGGCAAGGAGAAGGTCTTGGCTGAGGATCGGGAGGCTTTCGCGAAGCTGGAGGAGAGAGCTCGCGCCGCACTGAAGATGCTTTATGATGGCGGCTTAGAGAAGCCGCTGGCCGGCGTAGAGGACGGTCCCGCCGAGTTGCTTCCCTTCTTGGTTCGTGCTCTTGAAGATGTCGCAGATGGCCTCGGTCCCACAGCCGAGGCCGAGGCACGTGTCCTTTCTTCTGCGGTGCTGACACGTGTCCTCAGCCACATCTACCTTCGCAACCCCAACGTCGACCTTGACAGCCTGCTGGAACCTGTGAGCGGCGGGCTTGGCGCCGATGCTGCTGAGGCTATGAAGGGCCGAGCAGAGGCCTTGCTGGCGAAGTTCCGCGCCTTCAGCACCAGGCCCAGGCAAGATGCTGCTAGCTCTGTGGCTCCGGGAGGTGGGGCTGCCCGGAAGTGATCTCTTCGTGGCTTCTATCCTGTTTTAATTCCTACAACATGCATCATGCCTCGCGGAGGCGTTTAAACTTGTTTTTGGCGTTGTGGAAACAATCTATGGCCTGTAATATTTGCTTTTGAATTCTCTAGAATTTGCATTTTTCCTTCCTATTCGCTTGTGTTCTACGTCGGCAGGGCCCGGCCCCGCGCATACCTCAGCCGCCGTTAACCCCGACCGGAAACCAGGACGGGACCAAGGAGTGAGGGGCTACATGACCAGTTAGGATCCTCACTCGCGATGCTCAGGAGTCCCCCTTGACGCGCGAATAGCAAATAGGGAGGGGAGGCATAGGAGTGGATTTGTCGTTCTACGTCGGCAGGGCCCGGCCTTGCGCATACCTCAGCCGCCGTTAGCCCCGACCAGAAACCAGGACGGAACTAAGGGGTGAGGGGCTACGTGACCAGTTAGGCTCCTAAGTCGCGATGCTCAGGAGTCCCCCTTGACGATCAAACGGTCTTCATACCTCGGCTCCGCTCGGGGAGGGGCGCGTGATGAACCAGGTGTGAGGAACCTGGCTGGGTGGCGTGTGCCCGGGCGTGGCCCGGACATAGCCCCCGTGTCCAGCCCCCTCGCGTGGTGCTCCTAAGGGGAGGCGTTACGATAGGGCCAGACACTGAGCTTTGGGCTCCCTGAGGTTGATGCGGCCGTGGGCCGGTGAGGGAGTCCTGGACTAGGGGCTGTCCGGATAGCCGAACTATCATCATCAGCCGGACTCCAAGACTATGAAGATACAAGATTGAAGACTTCGTCCCGTGTCCGGATGGGACTTTCCTTGGCGTGGAAGGCAAGCTTGGCGATACGGATATGTAGATCTCCTACCATTGTAACCGACTCCGTGTAACCCTAGCCCTCTCCGGTGTTTATATAAACCGGATGGCTTTAGTCAGTAGGACGAACAACAATCATACCATAGGCTAGCTTCTAGGGTTTAGCCTCCTTGATCTCGTGGTAGATCTACTCTTGTAACACACATCATCAATATTAATCAAGCAGGACGTAGGGTTTTACCTCCATCAAGAGGGCCCGAACCTGGGTAAAACATCTTGTCCCTTGTCTCCTGTTACCATCCGCCTAGACGCATAGTTCGGGACCCCCTACCCGAGATCCGCCGGTTTTGACACCGACATTGGTGCTTTCATTGAGAGTTCCTCTATGTCGTCACCGATAGGCTCGATGGCTTCTTCGATCATCAACAACGACGCAGTCCAGGGTGAGGCCTTCCTCCCCAGACAGATCTTCGTATTCGGCGGCTTTGCACTGCGGGCCAACTCGCTTGGCCATCTGGAGCAGATCGAAAGCTACGCCCCTGGCCGTGACGTCAGATTTGGAAGTTTGAACTTCACGGCTAACATCCGCGGGGACTTGATCTTCGATGGATTCGAGCCACAGCCAAGTGCGCCGCACTGTCACGATGGGCATGATTTAGCTATGCAGCCGGACAGTACCCTGGAGGCCGCACTCGAGCCCGCTCCGATCTTCAATTCGGAGCCGGCTGCGCAGATCGAGGATGGATGGCTAGACACCGCCTCGGGGGCTGCAACCTCTATGGCAATAGAGCCGAACACTGACCTTGCCCCTCATAAAGCCCGTGACTCCAAGGTGCCGGACTCCTTGCCAGACTCCGAACCTCCCGCGCCCCCTCCAATTGAGTCCGATTGGGCGCCGGTCATGGAGTTCACCGCTGCGGACATCTTTCAACACTCACCTTTCAGCGACATCTTGAGTTCGCTAAAGTATCTCTCGCTACCAGGAGAGCCCTGGCCGGACTGCGGTCAGGATGGTTGGGATGCGGACGACGAAGAAATTCAAAGCCCACCCACCACCCACTTAGTAGCCACTGTCGATGATCTAACCGACATGCTAGACTTCGACTCCGAAGACATCGACGGTATGGATGACGATGCTGGAGACGACCAAGAACCAGCGCCTACTGGGCACTGCAAAGCCACCTCGTCATATGACATATACATGGTGGATATCCCAAAGGATGGGAATGGCGAAGGAACAGCGGAGGAAGATCCCTCCAAGAAACATCCCAAGCGCCGGCGTCAGCAGCGCCGCTCTAAATCCCGCCACAGTAAGAATGGCGATTCCGGCACCGGAGATAATAACACCCCAGACTGTGCCGAAGACAACCCACTCCAGCAAAATTCAGCACAGGAGGACGGAGACGCCAGCCCTCATGAGAGAGCGGCAGAAGAAGAGGTAGAGGATTATATGCCTCCCTCCGGAGACGAGGCAAGCCTCGACGATGACGAATTCATCGTGCCTGAGGATCCCGTCAAACAAGAACGTTTTAAACGCAGGCTTATGGCCATGGCGAACAGCCTCAAGAAAAAGAAGCAACATCTTAGAGCTGATCAAGATCTGCTAGCCGACAGATGGATCGAAGTCCTCGCGGCCGAAGAGCATGAGCTCGAACGCCCCTCCAAAAGCTACCCTAAACGCAAGCTGCTCCCCTGATTAGAGGAGGAGGCGTATGAACCTGCATCACCAGCAGGCAATACGGCTGATCGACTACCCCGTGGTCACGACAGAGAGGCCTCTAGGCCCTTCACTAGAACCGTACCCCGGCATCGCTCGAAAAGCACAAGGCCACAGGGGAACACTCCGGACTTGCAAGATATATTGGAGGATAAGGCAAGACAATCAAGATCGATCTATGGATCGCGTGGGCACCCCATGATACACGACCACAACCGTCGCGCCGGACACAGTAAGTCCGGCCGGGCCGAACAAAATAGACAAAGCTCTTTTGAGCTCCGCCGTGATATCGCCCAGTACAGCGGCGCCGCACACCCTCTATGCTTCACAGATGAAGTAATGGATCATCAAATCCCCGAAGGGTTTAAACCCGTGAATATTGAATCTTACGATGGCACAACAGACCCTGCGGTTTGGATCGAAGACTATCTCCTCCACATCCACATGGCCCGTGGTGACGATCATCACGCCATCAAATATCTCCCACTCAAACTTAAAGGACCAGCCCGGCATTGGCTTAACAGCCTGCCAACAGAGTCAATCGGGAGTTGGGAAGACCTGGAAGCCGCATTCCTCGATAACTTCCAAGGCACGTATGTGCGACCACCAGACGCTGACGACCTAAGCCATATAATTCAGCAGCCAGACAAATTAGCCAGACAATTTTGGACACGGTTCTTAACCAAGAAAAACCAAATCGTCGACTGTCCGGATGCGAAGGCCCTCGCGGCCTTCAAACATAACATCCGCGATGAGTTGCTTGCCCGGCACCTGGGACAGGAAAAGCCGAAATCCATGGCAGCCCTCACATCACTCATGACCCGCTTCTGCGCGGGTGAGGATAGCTGGCTAGCACGCAGCAACAACCTCAGCAAAAATTCTGGCAGCCCAGATATCAAGGACTGTAATGGCAGGTCGCGTCACAACAAAAACAAACGCCGCATTAACGGCGACAATAGTGAGGATACGGCAGTCAATGCCGGATTCAGAGGCTCTAAACCCGGTCAGCGGAAAAAGCCATTCAAAAGAACTACTCCGGGTCCGTCCAATTTGGACCGAATACTCGACCGCTCGTGCCAGATACATGGCAACCCCGAAAAACCAGCCAACCACACCAACAGGGACTGTTGGGTATTCAAGCAGGCAGGCAAGTTCATTGCCGAAAACAACGACAAGGGGCTGCATAGCGATGACGAGGAAGAAACCCGACCACCGAACAATAGAGGATAGAAGGGTTTCCCCCCACAGGTGTGGACGGTGAACATGATATACGCAATGCACATACCCAAAAGGGAGCGGAAGCGTGCACTCAGGGATGTATGCGCGATGGAGCCAGTTGCCCGAAAGTTCAATCCATGGTCCTCCCGCCCGATCACTTTTAACCGAAGGGACCACCCCACCAGCATCTGCCACGGTGGATTCACCGCATTGGTTTTAGACCCAATCATTGATGGATTTCACCTTACCAGAGTCCTGATGGACGGCGGCAGCAGCCTGAACCTGCTTTATCGGGATACAGTGCGTAAAATGGGCATAAACCCCTCAAGGATTAAACCTACCAAGACTAACTTTAAAGGAGTCATACCAGGTGTAGAAGCCAATTGTACAGGCTCAGTTACACTGTAAGTGGTCTTCGGATCCCCGGATAACTTCCGAAGCGAGGAGTTAATCTTCGACATAGTTCCGTTCTGCAGCGGCTATCATGCCCTGCTCGGACGTACCGCGTTTGCAAAGTTCAACGCGGTGCCGCACTACGCATACCTCAAGCTCAAGATGCCAGGCCCTCGAGGAGTCATCACGGTCAACGGAAACACTGAACTCTCTCTCCGAACGGAGGAACATAGAGCGGCTCTCACAGCAGAGGTACAATGCAGCCTCTTAATGCAATTCTCGAGTCCGGCCGTTAAGCGGCCAGGCACGGCTAAACGCGCCCGGAGTAACCTACAACAAGACCACCTGGCACGTTCCGAGCACGCGTAGCAGTGCGGCACCACCCCCAGCCCCTGCAAAACGTCAAGACAGGTCCTTCACGTACACCATTACGCTTTGGAGATACCATGGGCATGGGGAGAGGGGCACGACCACGATAGGCCCAGAATGCGGCTCAACCACACCAGGGGCTCTCAAGTGTGTCGTTCTTTTTTTTCTTTCTTTTTTCTTTTTTTTTACCCGCAAGACTGCGTTCGTCTGAGGCCCTGTCCGGTAGCAGACTTGCCGAACTCACGATGCAACAGCCAGGGAAGAAGAAAGGCTACAACGAATATCCAGGTGGTCTCCATTACGAGCATTAAATCTGTTTTATACACCACTCCGCAGCCTACCCCTGGAGGGGGACATGTTTAATAGTCCCATCCCTTGCTTATCGCACCATTTGTATTGTTCTGCATTTACAGCAGTTTTTCTTGAATAAGTAATGCAGCACCTTTTTGGTTCCAATTGCATTTCTTTCTTATACATATGTTCATTTATGACATGTTGCATCCGTACATTTTGGTACGGCTAAATACACCAGGGGCTTATGTTTCCCGCATCATGGTGTGATAAGTCCGAACACTTTCACAAGTGCGGCACCCCGAACTTATAGCATTATATGCATCGGCTCCGAATCATGTCTTCGGTCAATAGTTGGGTTTGCCCGGCTCCCATGTTTTGGTACCTTACGTTCCGTTGTATCGGCTAAGGTAGCACTGGGAGAACCACTACGATTGCATCCCAGTTGAGCTGGGCGAGCGCCTCAGTGGAGAAAGCTAAAACTGACCGTCATGATGGGGCGAGAGCCGGTCGCTGTTCGAGAGGTTTTTTGCGAGTCCCTAAAGACTTATGCCGCTTAGAGCGAGGAGCCAGCTTTGTCCGGCCCAGGCGTGGATAGCGCCCCAAATACGGCCTTTCGAAGACTAGGGGCTTCGCCGAAATTTAAAATTATAGAATTCTATGGCTAAGTGAGAGTGTTCAAGCATTATAAGTCCGGTTGCCTTGTTCGTTGTGTTGAGCGCCTCCCTAGATGGACCCAAAAACGGGAACAAGAGTGCTCAAGTTTATCCCGAACACCCCAGCACTCGTGGCATGGGGGCTGAAGCCGACGACTTGCCATCTCTCAAATTTGATAAACAGCTGCACAGAAGGTAATATTTTAAATTAACAAGCGTTGCTTAGCGCATATGAACTAAGTTTTCAGCGCACGGGATAAAAAATGCGAGTCTACTCAAATATTACATCTTTGGAGCACTCACCCGCAATAACGCGGGCACCCTTCAGCACACTCTTATAATACATCTCGGGCGCGCGATGCTCCTTGCCCTGCGGTGGCGGGTCCGTCACAAGCTTCTGGGCATCCATCTTGCCCCAGTGCACCTTTGCGCGGGCAAGGGCCCGATGGGCACCTTCAATACAGGCGGAGTGCTTGATGACTTCAACCCACGGACACGCATCCACCAGCCGCCGCACCAGGCCGAAGTAGCTCCCAGGCATGACCTCCTTAGGCCACAGCCGAACTATGAGGCCCTTCATGGCCTGTTCGGCCACATTGTGGAGTTCGACCAGCTGCTTCAGCTGGTCGCTAAGGGGCACCGGATGTCCGGCCTCAGCATACTGAGACCAGGAGACCTTCTCCGTCGAGCTCCCCTCCTCGGCCCGGTAGAACGCGGCAGCATCGGACACGCTGCAAGGAAGATCTGCGAACACTCCTGGAGAGCTCCGAATTCGGGTAAGTAACAGGTAATTAACACTCACATGCTTACTTTGCATGAAAAATGCCTTACCCACCGCTATTTTCTTCAACGCCTCGATTTCTTGGAGGGCCTTGTAGGCTTCGGCCTTAGCGGCTTTGGCACTCTCAAGAGCCAATGCAAGCTCAGTCTCTCGAGTCTTCGAGTCACGCTCCAGGCTCTCATGTTTTTCCACGAGATCCTGGAGCTCTTGCTGTACCTCCGCCACCCGCGCCTCCTGCTTCTCTCGCTCGGTGCGCTCCGCGGCCGCATTACGTTCGGCCGCGGCCACCGCCTCCTTCAGGGTCGCCACCTCGTTAGGGGCCCCTGCAATACCCACGTTATCCTTGTCATTCTTCTTGCAACCAAAATCCTTTTCTGTAAGGTACAATTTTAATAAGGTGTTACTCACCTTCCTTGTCCTCGAGCTGCTTCTTGGCACGGCCGAGCTCGTTCTTGGACCGCTCGAGGCTTTGCTTCAAAGCATTGACCTCCGCAGTCAATGCGGCAGAGGTCAGCAGCGCATCATGCAATCCCATATTGACATATTTTTTATACTCCTACGTATATCTTTTTTGATCCTCAGTCCGACTTTTCTTTCCGAACACCAAACCGAGCATCAGGGGCTACTGTCTATGCGGTACTATTTTACATATATCAAAATTCTTACCTCAAAGCCTGTTAGAAGGCTGCTGCAGGCTTCGGTCAGCCCGCTCTTGGCGAGCTGAACCTTCTGAATCACCGCACTCATAACAGTGCGGTGTTCCTCTTCGATGGAGGCGCCATTGAGCGCCTCCAGCAAGCTACCCAGTTCCTCCAGTTGGACGGAGGCTGCCGGCGTCACGGTCTTGCCCTTCTTACGAAGGGGCCGCCCGCCGAATTCCTGAGCCACTATGGGTTCCGGGGCCGAATCCGATGCAAAGTCCGGGAGGTTGTTCTGCGACACCACCGGGGCCTCCTCCTCCTGGTGGGTCCCTTCCCGGGATCCCACCTCGGCATCGTCCGCATCACAGGGGGTGGAGGCAGTTGGAAGAGAATCCATATCCGACGCACCTAAGGACCCGCTCGACGAAGCGGGAAGATCATCCTTGGGCGGACTGCAGGGTTGTATGCGGCATTAGAAAGACATTACGTGGCGAAAAGAAAAACCATGAAGTTATTCGGGACTCCGGATACTTACGATCTCGCCAGGGGCTTGGCCCTTGGAGGCCAGTTCTCGTCGTTGTCGCTGGCGTTGGCAGAGTAGTCCAGGGAAAGAGTTTTTCCCTTCTTGGACCATTCGGCCTCCCTCGTTGGGGAGGCCTTCCTTTTCTTCCCTCCCCCCGCTGGGGGAGAGGCTTTCTTCTTCTCCTGCTCGCCTTTGTGAGAGGAGTCAACCTCGGAGTCATCATCCGATAACACCTGAAAACGGGAACTCTTCCGAGTGCCCGTGGCCTTCTTCTTGGCCTTCTTCTCCGGCACCACGTGGGGTGCCAGAGCCAGCAGCCCCGTTAAGCTGGCGTCTACTGGGTCCTTTGGCAATGGGGCCAGATAGATAGTCTGCTCGGCCTTCGCCAGCCAGTCCTGTCAAAGGAGAGGGAGTTTAGATCCCGCATAGAGTCAAAATATGGAAAACAAGCGTCCTGTAAAGGACAAAATCACTTACCTCGTCAGCCCGACGCTGCGAGCTAAATCCGTGATCTTCGGTAGCGGATGCGGGAGCCTCGGTGCCCTTGAACAGCACCTTCCAGACATCTTCGTACGTAGTGTCGAAGAGCCCGCTCAAAGTCTGGTGCTGAGCCGGATCGAACTCCCACATGTTGAAGCCCCATCGTTGGCACGGGAGAATCCGGCGGATGAGCATGACCTGGACTACGTTGACAAGCTTGAGCTTCTTGTCCACTAGCTTTTGGATGCAGGCTTGGAGTCCGGTCAGCTCCTCCAAATCACCCCATGTCCGGCCGCTCTCTTTCCAGGAGGTGAGCCGTGTGGGGATGCCAGATCTAAATTCGGGGGCCGCTGCCCATTCAGGGTCACGCGGCTCGGTGATTTAGAACCACCCCGATTGCCACCCCTTAATGGTTTCTACGAAAGTGCCCTCAAGCCAAGTAACGTTGGACATCCTGCCCACCATGGCGCCTCCGCACTCCGCTTGGCTTCCCTTCACAACCTTCGGCTTGACACTGAAGGTCTTGAGCCACAAGCCGAAGTGGGGTTGGATGCAGAGGAAGGCCTCACACACGACGATAAACGCCGAGATGTTGAGGATGAAATTCGGGGCCAGATCATGGAAATCCAGGCCGTAGTAGAACATGAGCCCCCGGACAAAGGGATGGAGTGGGAAGCCCAGTCCATGGAGGAAATGGGGAAGAAATACTACCCTCTCATGGGGCCTGGGGTGGGGATGAGCTCTCCCTCGTCGGGGAGCCGATGCGCGATGTTGCTGGACAAATATTCGGCGCTGCGCAGCTTCTGGATGTGCCCCTCCGTGACGGAGGAGGCCATCCACTTGCCTCCCGCTCCGTCCATAGTTGGAGGAGGTTGAGGTGAGATGTGCGGACTTGGGCGCTGGAGCTCGAGTTCACGGAGATGGATAAGCCAAGGAGGAAGAAGGTGCAGGTAAAAGGGTTGGATCTTTATCCCCTTATATGGGTGGACAAAAACATGTGTCCCCACCGGCCTGATAAAACTCGCTTATCTCCCAAGCGCCGCAATCAATGGCGCGGTTGGGTTACCCATGTCCGTATTGATGGGATTCCCGGAATAAGGGGAACACGATCTCTGCTTCGACAAGACGTGCCAAGGAAACCGCTTCGCTAAACACGCTGAGGTGGTACAATAAAAACGATTCAAGTAAAGGCTTGGTGGTGGTGTGACGTCACGCCACCAAATACGTCAGTAGATTGAACTTGTGTAAATATTATTCTCTCTACGGTGGTGCATGGAATTTCTTTTGCAGAGCCAGACACTATCCTGGTGTTCACAATCTTCTACAAATTATTCGGAGAAGGAACCCGCCTTGCAATGCCGAAGACCATGTGCGCGCCGGACTCGTCGTCATTGAAGCCTGGTTCAGGGGCTACTGAGGGAGTCCTAGACTAGGGGGTGTCCGGATAGCCGAACTATCATCATTGGCCGGACTCCAAGGCTATGAAGATACAAGATTGAAGACTTCGTCCCGTGTCCGGCTGGGACTTTCCTTGGCGTGGAAGGCAAGCTTGGCGATACGGATATGTAGATCCCCTACCATTGTAACCGACTCTGTGTAACCCTAGCCCTCTCCGGTGTCTATATAAACCGGATGGCTTTAGTCCGTACGACGAACAACAATCATACCATAGGCTAGCTTCTAGGGTTTAGCCTCCTTGATCTCGTGGTAGATCTACTCTTGTAACACACATCATCAATATTAATCAAGCAGGACGTAGGGTTTTACCTCCATCAAGAGGGCACGAACCTGGGTAAAACATCGTGTCCCTTGTCTCCTGTTACCATCCGCCTAGACGCACAGTTCGGGACCCCCTACCAGAGATCCGCCGGTTTTGACATCGACAGCCGCCCTCAGTTGTTTATCACCAGCGCGGAGCATAGAGCTTCCGTATGTGTACGGGCATAGCCGCTCCTCGGCAGTGTCGTCAGCCAGCGTGGAGCATGGTGCTTCCACTGGTATGTGAGAGGGGGCCCCCCTCCAGGAGGAACCCCCGGGGTGTGTACAGCCCTGCCCTGACACATGGATGGCATGATAGAGCTTGATGAGGTGTATCTTGGCTCCCGTGACCCAGCGCGGGACTCATGGGGCCCTACCTCAGGGCTCTGGGCCTTTGTTTGCAGTGTGCTCCTGCAAGATTGGTTAGATGCCAACGCTCTACGTCCTTAAGTCCCAGCCCTCGAGCGAGCTCAGGCGTCGCTGGTATGCCAGGTCGCGATGCCGTGGACAAGGCCATGAGGTGAGGGCTGGAGGGCCAGTAAGAGCCCATGAGTCGCGATGCTCAGGTGCCCCCCTTTTAACGTGCAAGCGATTAGCACAAAGGAGAAAAGGGGGCCGTGGGAGCCATCAGATAATAATCATAGCAGGTCAAATATGCGTGGCACACGACCGAGATAGATGCGAGAGGGATACACGCCACTAGGTTAGGCCCAAGCGTCTTGGGGATAATGCAGCTCGAGGGGCGCCCCAGCAAGGTAAACTAAAGATACGAGGAAAAGAGATACATGTTGCAGGGACGGACCCATGCAACCTGGGAATGATGCAGCCTTGGGGGCGCTCCCAGCTCAAAGCGGAACCTGAAAGATGTCACCTGATACCATCAGAGATGAAGGAGCGTTAAAGTAGCGGACGACGCGCAGCGAGGAAGCTGATCCTCACGAGCTCCCAGGACCCAGAGCCTCAGGAGGCTCTGGGGGTCCAGGCGGCTCTTCAAGGAACATCTCCATCTCTGCCAGGACCGCACAGTGCCTGACCTCCTGAGCCTCCAGAATGCTCCTTAGCAGGCGCTGATGAGCAGCGGCCGTGTTCGGTAGGCCGAGAGGCATGCGAACGTAGCTGTGAGGTGGACCCTCGTAGCGTCCCACGCGCGAGGGCCAGAGGCACTCCTGAGACGCGGCTCGGTTAAGCCCTGGCACGTCGCAGATGTGCAGCCCACCATCCTCGCCTGGATGGGGGGCTATGGCGGGTATGTGGCGGCTACCGCGCATGACTCTTGACTCCTACAGCTCCTGAGTGTTTCTTGTGATGAACTCCTGAGAGTTGGACCTCCCTTTCCACGCACCTTCCTGAGGGAAACGTGCCGCGAAGCACGCCTCCAAGTGGTGCCCGAGCACCTCCCTCGTGACCTTGGCAAAGTCAGTGGCCCTCCAGGCGAGAGCCCCCGAGCCTTGCCCAAGGAGGGCGCCGGGCACGCCTTCCT
The DNA here is from genome assembly GCF_018294505.1 of Triticum aestivum. Classification (NCBI taxonomy): domain Eukaryota; kingdom Viridiplantae; phylum Streptophyta; class Magnoliopsida; order Poales; family Poaceae; genus Triticum; species Triticum aestivum. Next base: position 95,211,094 of record NC_057804.1, read on the forward strand.
ATGCGACAGAGGGAGGCGCCCCTTGAACGGGTGTAAATCCTGATGCGGTGCCACCGGAGGTGCCTACCTCCTGAGCGCTCAGGCTAGGTGATGTCTTCTTCTTCTTAGGGACTGCCTCGGGGAGGCTCCTGCTCCTGTGATCTGGATCTTCGATTGACGCAGCCTCGAAGGCACGCTCGAGAGAACACACTGCATCCTTCTCTTCACAGGGGACTGTGATGACTCCACCGCTTCCTGGCATCTTGAGGACATTGTAGCCATGGTGGGTTACTGCCATGAACTTGGCCAGGGCCGGATACCCGAGGATGGCGTTGTATGGCAGGCGAATGTGGGTGACGTCGAAGTCGATGAGCTCAGTATGGTAGTTCTTGCACTGTCCGAAGGAGATAGGAGGCGGGCCTGCTCTATCAGGGTGGTAGAACCATCAGTGCCTCCTGAGAAAGGCTTGGTTGGCTAAAGTTGATCATACGACACTTGGAGATTGTTGAATGTCTCGACAGACAGAACGTTGAGCCCTGCTCCACCATTGATGAGGGTCCTGGTGACCTGTACATTGCTGAAGACTAGGGAATAGAGCACTGGGAGAACTCCAGTCATTGTTGTGCACTTGAGCTGATCCGCTGAGCTGAACGTGATGGCACACGTGGACCACCTGAGAGGGCGCGAGACCTTGGGCTTTGGGAGGACTGCATTGACCTCGCGAGCAAACTGCTTGAAGATGCGCTGAGAGGCCGGGGCTTGAGCTCCGCCTAGGATGCAAGCGATTGCGCGCGGCTCCCTCTAGAGGAAGGAGGCGTCGTTGAGCGTTTTGGCCTTGAGGAGCTGGGCGGCGAGTCATGGCAGTGCGGACCTGGCGGACGAACAGCTTGATGTGGCGACTCGTGGGCGAGGCTTGCGAGCCACCAAGGAGCACCGCAACGACCGAGAGCACCGGTGCTGCGTGATGGGCGAGGAAGAGGCCGCGCAGATCCTCCCAGGAGTCCAATGAAGACGCTGGTAAGTGGAGCAACCACATGTGCAGAACGCCGGTGAGCGCCATGGGTAGCCAATTGGCCATGACTCGGTCATCGCCCCCGACCTTGAGGATGGCCTCCTCATAGGTTAGCAGGAAAGCTAGCGGATCTGATGCGCCGCCGTAGCGCGGCGGCATCTCTGGCTTGAACTTGCTCGGCCCTCACACCTGTCATAAGGCGGGGGTCAGAGCTCGGAGCCCCCAAGGCCCAGCACCGGCCCCTGCGGCTGGAGCGGGCAACGTGCTGCCTGCCATGAGGGCGAAGCGCAAGGTTGATGGAGAACGGGCCATCGACAGGGAGAGCTCCAGCGCACCCCTACCTGGCATCTTCTGGAGGTTCCTGCAGACCTTTGAGGTTTGAACTCTGGGGTGCGCGTGAAGATCTCTCCCCTACCAACTCACGTCTCGAAGCCTCGCAAGGAATCTAGGCTAGAAAGATGAACACACACAAGGGACACGAGGTTTATACTGGTTCGGGCCACCATTGTGGTGTAATACCCTACTCCAGTGTGTGGTGTGGTGGATTGCCTCAGGGGCTGATGATGAACAATATAAGGGAAGAACAGCCTCACAAGGTATGTTCTTGTAGCGGGGTGGATGAACTCTCTCCTCTACAGTGGGTGGCTAGTCCTTTATATATAGAGAGGCCCTGGTCCTCTTCCCAAATATTGAGCGGGAAGGGCGCCATCAATTGGCCATTTTGAAGGGGAACATCTAGTACACTTATCCTGACTAAAGTTGGTCTTCGAATGCCAAAGACTCTAACGATGACGCCGTCTTGGGCTCCACGGTGACCTCCATCCTGCCGCTCTGCTAGTCTTGGTCTTCTTGCACTGAAACGGTAACCTTTGCCTAATGCCTTGGCTTGTGCTTGCTCCCATTGCCCCAAAGGGGAAACAAGGACACTGCGCAGGCCGGCGCCCGCCTGGCACCGCCTGGCCTCGATCGTCACGGCTTGCGTCACGGGCACCTCGCGAGGTACCCCTGCCTTGATCTCTCCGCCTCCTCGCGAGCCTGCCTGATGAGGCTGCTCCTGAGGAAGCTTCCTGTCGTCCACCCCGTGAGGCTTGGCCCCTCGCGAGGGTCTTGAGCTTGATCTGATGAATGTGGGCCACACTGGGCAATTCCTTGAGACACGCCGCAGGCTGCAGGGAGGCAAGACTGGGGACCCCCGTTCCCAGAACACCGACAGTAGCCCCCGGGCCCAAGGCGCGCCCGGGCTTGGCTTAGCAGAGAAGCGAAGGGGCAAGTGCAAAGTGTTGCGGGCCCCAACAGCCTGCGGCCTTGGGCGCCGCGTGGTGGTTGATTGGACGTGGGCGTCTCCGCTTCCCCACGCCCCTCATTATGCGCCCGGCTAGGTGCTACGTCTTGAGCTTGTGTTGATTTTCCTTGAAGAGGAAAGGGTGATGCAGCAATAGTAGCATCAGTATTTCCCTCAGTTTTTGAGAACCAAGGTATCAATCCAGTAGGAGGCTCCTCAACAAGTCCCACGAACCTACACAAACAAACAAAGAACTCGCAACCAACACAATAAAGGGGTTGTCAATCCCTTCACGGCCACTTGCGAAAGTGAGATCTGATAGAGATAATATAATAAGATAAATATATTTTTGGTATTTTATAATATAGATGCAGAAAATAAAGATGCAAATAAAAGTAGATTGGAAGCAAATATGATAAGAGATAGACCCGGGGGCCATAGGTTTCACTAGAGGCTTCTCTCAAGAGCATAAGTATTACGGTGGGTGAACAAATTACTGTCGAACAATTGATAGAAAAGCGAATAATTATGAGATTATCTAGGCACGATCATGTATATAGGCATCATGTCTGCAACAAGTAGACCGACTCCTGCCTGCATCTACTACTATTACTCCACACATCGACCGCTATCCAGCATGCATGTAGAGTACTAAGTTCATAAGAACATAGTAACGCATTAAGCAAGATGACATGATGTAGAGGGATAAACTCAAGCAATATGATATAAATCCCATCTTTTTATCCTCGATGGCAACAATACAATACGTGTCTTGCAACCCTTTCTGTCACTGGGTAAGAACACCGCAAGATTGAACCCAAAGCTAAGCACTTCTCCCATGGCAAGAAAGATCAATCTAGTAGGCCAAACCAAACCGATAATTCGAGGAGACTTGCAAATATAACTCCATCATATAAAAGAATCCAGAGAAGATTCAATTATTATCCATAGATAAACTTGATCATAAACCAACAATTCATCGGATCTCGACAAACACACCGCAAAAAGAGATTACATCGAATAGATCTCCACAAGAGAGTGGGAGAACATTGTATTGAGATCCAAAAAGAGAGAAGAAGCCATCTAGCTAATAACTATGGACCCGAAGGTCTGTGGTAAACTACTCACAACTCATCGGAAGGTCTATGGTGTTGATGTAGAAGCCCTCCATGGTGGAATCCCCCTCTGGCAGAACGCCGGCAACGGCTCCAAGATGGGATCTCGCGGATACAAGAGGTTACGGTGGTGGAAATTGTGTTTCGGTTGCTCCCTGGATGTTTTCCGGGTATGCAGGCTTATATAGTAGAAAGAAGTACGTCGGTGGCCGCCCGAGGGGCCCACGAGACAGGGGGGCGTGCCCTATAGGGGGGGTGCGCCCTACCCTCTCGTGGCCGCCTCGGCTGCTTCTTGACTTGCACTCCAAGTCCTCTGGATCACGTTTGTTGCAAAAATCACGCTTCCAAAGGTTTCATTCTGTTTGGACTCTGTTTGATATTCCTTTCCTTCGAAATATTGAAAGAGACAAAAAAACAGTAATACGGGCTGGGCCTCCGGTTAGTAGGTTAGTCCCAAAAATGATAATAATGTGTAAAATAAAGCCCATAAACATCCAAAACAGGTAATATAATAGCATGGAACAATCAAAAATTATAGATACGTTGGAGACGTATCAAGCATCCCCAAGCTTAATTCTTGCTCGTACTCGAGTAGGTAAATGATAAAAACAGAATTTTTGATGTGGAATGCTACCTAGCATAATTTCTCAATGTAATTTCTCTTTATTGTGGCATGAATGTGTTCAGATCCAAATGATTCAAAATAAAAGTTCATATTGACAAAAGAATTAACAATACTTCAAGCATACTAATAAAAGCAATCATGTCTTCTCAAAATAACATGGCTAAAGAAAGTTCATCCCTACAAAATCATATAGTTAGGCTATGCTTCATTTTTTTCACACAAAGATGTTCCCAACTTCTATACCCCCGATGACAAGCCAAGCAATTGTTTTCTACTTAAATAATCTCAAACTTTTTCAACCTTCACGCAATACATGAGCGTGAAGCATGGATATAGCACTATGGGTGCAATAGAATAATGATTGGGGGTTGTGTGGAGAAGACAAAAAAAAGGAGAAAGTCTCACATTGACGAGGATAATCAACGGGCTATGGGAATGCCCATCAATTGATTTCAACATGAGGAGTAGGGATTGCCATGCAACGGATGCACTAGAGCTATAAAGGAATGCTCAACAAAAGAAAACTAGTGGGTGTACATCCAACTTGCTTGCTCACGAAGACCTAGGGCATTTGAGGAAGCCCATCGTAGGAATATACAAGCCAAGTTCTATAATGAAAAATTCCCACTAGTATGAAAAAGACAACTTATGAGACTCACTATATGAAAAACATGGTGCTACTTTGAAGCACAATATATGAGACTCACTACATGAAGAACAAAGTACTACTTTGAAGCACAAGTGTGGAAAAAAAGAGATAGTAACATTGCCCTTTTTATTTATTTCTTTTTTCTTTTTCTTTTTTCTTTTATTTGGGCCTTTCTTTTTTTCTTTTTTTTTTCTTTTTGGGCAATGCTCTAATAATGATGATCATCACACTTCTATTGATTACCACATATGAATTACAACTCGAAACTAGTACAAGATATGACTCTATATGAATGCCTCTGGCAGTGTACCGGGATGTTGCAATGAATCAAGAGTGACATGTATGAAAAATAATGCATGGTGGCTTTGCCACAAATACGATGTCAACTACATGATCATGCAATGGCAATATGACAAAAGTAAAGTATGTCATGATGATGATAAATGGAACGATGGAAAGTTGCATGGCAATATATCTCGGAATGGCTATGGAAATGCCATAATAGGTAGGTATGGTGGCTATTTTGAGGAAGATATAAGGAGGTTTATGTGTGATAGAGCGTATCGTATCACGGGGTTTGGATGCACCGGCGAAGTTTGTACCAACTCTCAAGGTGAGAAAGGGCAATGCACGGTACCGAAGAGGCTAGCAATGATGGAAAGGTAAAAGTGCATATAATCCATGGACTCAACATTAGTCAAAAGAACTCATATACTTATTGCAAAAATTTAGAAGTCATCAAAAACCAAGAACTATGCGCATGCTCCTAGGGGGTAGATTGGTAGGAAAATACCATCGCTCGTCCCTGACCGCCACTCATAAGGATGCACAAGCCAGGTACACTTCATGCTTCAAATTTGTTACACAACTTTAACCATACGTGCATGCTACGGGACTTGCTAACTTCAACACAAGCATTATTTAAATTCATAATCACCCAACTAGCATGACTTTAATATCACTACCTCCCTGTCTCAAAACAATTATCAAGTATCAAGTTGATCATAGCATCCAATTCACTTCCTTTGATAGTTTTTATTATACCCAACTTGGATGCTCATCATTCTAGGACCAATTTATAACCATAGAAAATACCATGCTGTTCTAAAAGACTCTCAATATAATATAAGTGAATCATGATAGACTAGCAATTTCTTCAAAATTAAACCACCGTCGTGCTCTTAAAGATATAAGTGAAGCACTAGAGCAAAAACTATCAAGTTGAAAAGATATAAGTGAAGTACATAGAGTATTCTATCAAATCCTAAGCAAATAGGCTTCTCCCAAAAGGTGTGTTACAGCAAGTATGTCGGTGTACTAGAGTAGGGGTACCCTATTACCCCGAACTCGTGCACGGGCAGTTGCAGCGCCCCGCGGCAAGGCTTGCCGGGTGACCGCCAGGACCATCCGTGGTTCCCTTGAAGACCATTCAAGAACAAAGTACTCAAACCAAGGCCCCGGCAAGAGGAGCTTGCCGGGAAGGCCAACCGAGGCCCCGGCAAGAGGAGCTTGCTGGGAAGGCCAGCCAAGGACCCGGAAAGAGGATCTTGCCGGGAAGAGACAAGACCCCGACAAGAGGAGCTTGCCGGGAAGACCACTCGAGCCATACCAAGAAAGCTTGCCGCGACGCGCCCTGCGTCCCGGCAAGATCCGGCGAGCGACAAGCTTCCGGACGCGACAAGACGACAGCCACGGCAAGGAGCTTGCCGCGGGAAACCCCCACTTCGTGCCCGCGCTCCAGCTCACCTGCTAACGTGTCGCTCTGGGACTCTCCCAAGCACATGTGGCGGGAGGCCGTGCAGCCATGGGTACGTGGTGGCAAGCAGAGATGAAGAGAAGCCCATCGTGGCAAACGGTGGCACTCCTAACGGTCACCCTTTGCACTGTTTAGGAGACTCAGATAGGCATTTAATGCCCTTGTCCCCTGCCGTCAGAGTTAGGTAGGGTGCACTGTATCCACAGTAGCGGTAGTTGCACCTACCGCATCCTTTTCCACTTTTACCCTTCTAGTCTACGTTGCCACCTGTGGGTGACCCCTTGAAAGTATAAAAGGAGGACCTAGCGCAACGTAGAGGAGGTTCCGCAATTCAGGAGTTTAGAGAGGGTTCCGCGATTCGGGAGTTCAGAGGAACACTCTCACGCTCAGTCTGGCAGCGTCCATCGCTCCTGAGGAAGAATCCAATATACATAAACAAGCAGCAGTAGGGTTTTACGCATCTGTGCGGCCTGAAGCTGGGTAAAAATCCCCCCGCGTGCACTGCCTCGATCCGCTCTTTGTGCGCTCTCCGCCCCCCACCGAACCGAAAGGGGCCCTGTCCCCATAGGTGTTGGCGGGAATCAACATCGCCCCCGACATCTCTACCGCGCCAGGTAGGGGGCGTCGAGATCGTGCGAACCCGATCCGGCGTGCACGCAAGCTAGATCTTCATCGTCATGGCTCCCAAGGAACGGGCGAACAAAAGAACCACGCCAGTGCGGCAACAGAAAAAGCTAAGTCATTCAAACTTTAGATATTTCCTTTCTACATAAGGTTATCCGCCTCGGAGATCTTGTTCTTTGTATGGAAAACCTGTGCGCGGAGGAATCAACTCGTAGCTAGCCGCGCCCTTACTTTGTTTCGAGTCCGCTCAACAACTTAAGTGAGCTGCTAGCGCCCTTACTTTGCTTCGAGTCCGCTCAGCAACTTAAGTGAGCCGCTAGCGCCCTTACTTTGTTTTCGAGTCCGCTCAACAACTTAAGCGAGCTGCAGCTAGTTGCTACAAGATTGCTTGTCGGTAGCGACCCCGCCAGCAGGCTGCTGAAGTTCCGCACTCGGCGCACGCGGCAAGGGTGCCTGCACCGGCAAGCTTCCCTAGAAAGCGTAGGGTGGATGTACAAAGAGGGGTTGAACAGGAAGATAGCATGCGCTATTTATTCGAGATTTCTGCATAGACCTGTATGCCGAGGAGCCTTCTCGGGGCTAGTTATGCTCCATGTTGCCTCGAGTCCGCTCGGCAACTTGTGCGGTTGCGCTAGAACCAAGAAGGTAATCCTTTCCGAGAGGCGTTGTTCCCGAATAGCCGCTAAGGGCCCGTTCCCTCCAGCGCTACTGGCTGGATCGTACGCACCGGAAAGCATTCCAGCAGGCATAGGGAATATGCAGCAAAATTCGAAACTCGCGAGCAAGTTGAGTGCACTTCGGATGCTAATCACTTGCTATGTTTGAACGCAGTTATGGCCCGGGGGCTGGCAACGCCCTTAGGGCCAATATCTCCGGCGTCAAGAATGACGACGCTCTTCGCCATAAGCCTTTCTGGCAACGATCCTGCCGGGAGCCGGTGTCAAGAGCGACGAAGTTCTTCGCCCTAAGCCTTCCTGGCAACCAGCTTGTCAGAAGCCAGCATCGAGAACATCAAAGTTCTCTGCTGAAGATAAAAGCCTTCCTGGCAACCAGCTTGTCGGAATCCAGCATCGAGAACGTCAAAGTTCTCTGCTGAAGATAAAAGCCTTCCTGGCAACCAGCTTGCCGGAAGCCAGCATTGAGAACGTCAAAGTTCTCTGCTGAAGATAAAAGCCTTCCTGGCAACCAGCTTGCCGGAAGCCAGCATCGAGAACGTCAAAGTTCTCTGCTGAAGATAAAAG
>NC_057804.1:95219753-95233436 GCF_018294505.1 Triticum aestivum
CAGCATCGAGAGCGTCAAAGTTCTCTGTTGAAAATGAAAGCCTTCCTGGCAACCAGCTTGCCGGAAGCCAGCATCAAGAACGTCAAAGTTCTCTGCTGAAAATAAAAGCCTTCCTGGCAACCAGCTTGCCGGAAGCCAGCATCGAGAACGTCAAAGTTCTCTGCTGAAGATAAAAGCCTTCCTGGCAACCAGCTTGCCGGAAGCCAGCATCGAGAGCGTCAAAGTTCTCTGCTGAAAATAAAAGCCTTCCTGGCAACCAGCTTGCCAGAAGCCAGCATCGAGAACGTCAAAGTTCTCTGCTGAAGATAAAAGTCTTCCTGGCAACCAGCTTGCCGGAAGCCAGCATCGAGAACGTCAAAGTTCTCTGCTGAAGATAAAAGCCTTCCCGGCAAGCCAGTATCGCTGGGGGCTGTGAGTGCCAAGAATCGTCCACGGCAAACCAGAGTTGTCGGGGGCTGCACTATCAGATAAGTTTTTCGTCCCTCATCATGCATCCTCTTATGGACTGGGGAAAGCGAAACCACGTCCTCCCCGGAAACTGTCGTGCTCCCTCGACTCTAGGCCCTGGGGCTCGTTCTCGGGGCCAAGATTGGTCGTAGTCGCGGCAGCAAAGGGATGGAACGAGGATACCGCACCCACCTCGTTCCTGCCTCCGTCAAAAGCGTGAGAAAGGTCGAGCGACGTGGGAAGGCGGCAAGGTCTGTTGCTGGGAGAAAAATTGTCTGTCTGAGGGATACCAAGGATTTGCTCCTTGGCGTGAGTTTAACTCGCGAGACAAATAACCCGGCAAACATTCCCTTTTTCATTAAAAAAACATCCCACTTAGGTACAGTCCATAGGGGATGAAAAACATGAAAGAGAGGATTACAAGTTCTAGATACAGCTAAGGCCCGAAGGCTTACAAACTGAAAAGACAAGATGCCCATAATCCCTTTCCTGTCCCCCTTTTCAGGAGGCAGGTCAAGGAGGCGAAAAGGGCAAAAGGAGTGCCTAGGCGAGCTACGGGTGCCAGAAGACACCAAGGGAACATCCCGGGGGCCGCCCGAAGGCTGAACGGCGACGGAGGCGCCGGAAGCGGAGCTCGAAGATGGGGCGACGGGACGTCAGCATGCTGTCGAGGGCATCACGCCCTCGTACTCCGGCTTGACGGCCTTGTCGCCTGCCCTCTTCCCCTTCCGCAGCCTCCCTACGTCAGCCGCCCAAGGAGACGACCCCGGGGAGTTCAAGAAGCCGGCGACGCGGATGACGGGGTCGCCGGTGCCGCGCAAGGCGGCGCCCGACGCCTAGTCGGACCCGCTACTCCGCCGCCCGCTTCCCTCGTCATCGCTGTTGCTCCCCTCCTCGTCGCTCTCGCTCGAGGAGGAGCCTTCGCTGTTGAAGGAGCTGTCCACGCAGCACTTCGCCCGAGTGCCGAAGCACCCGAAGGCCTTGATGGAGAGGAGATCACCCTCCATCAACTTAAAATGGAGGGTAAACCCCTCCGTCAAGCTGTGGATGCGGGCGAACGTCTTCCACCCTCGATCAAGATACATCACATTAGGGGCTGGGAACGCAACGCGGACTCGCGTGCCGCTGATCCCACAGCCCCTCATGTGCAGTCTCAGCGTCTCGGGCGGCTCCGCTTCCATCGCGCGCGCAAATGGAGCAGGAAGCCGGAGGCGACGACGAGGCGCCCGGCGCAGCCTGACGAAGAACTCGCAAGGGTCGTCCCCTATATGGACCGCCGTGGGGGGAGAAGCCACCGGCGGAGGTGAAGCTAACGTGCCGCCCCGTCCGCCTCTTCCCCGAGCGCCTCGACCCCGCCCTCGACCTCGTCCGCGACCTCGCCCCCTCCCTCTTCCCCTCATGGCTGGCTCTGCCACCACAGGCATGGAAGAGGGAGAGATGCGCTGTCGGGCGGCGACCCTCGCCGCCACCGATGAAGGGCCTGGGTTCCCTTTCTCCATGGCAGATGAGAGAAAGGGGAGCAGAAGCTGAAGAAAAGAGAAGTTGAGAGAGTGAGGGTTTCTGTGCTCCCATCCCGCTCTTTATAAAGGAGCGGGGTGGGGGCTCGGCCGCCCCGCTCAGCGAATCAAGGGACGAGAAGGGCAGGGAGTTGGGGCCGACCCGCTCGCGACGGCCCAGTTTCCCACTCCACCGTCCGTGACCACAAACGCATGAGAGCCGCGTGGCGGGGATGCAGAACTGAGGCGACAGATGAGGCGGCATCGCTCCACCCCATGAACGCGGGGAGTGGATGTCCCGAAAACCGCGCACCGGCCCCATCCAGTAAATGCACCACACCCTCACACCTACCTCCGTTTAAGGAGGAGGGCGTGAACCGCCTCCATCATCATGGCCTGACGCATGCTCGGGGGGCTTAGCCCCACGCACGCCTCCCACGATCTCTCCTGCGACGCTGCGTCTGATGGGTGCCGTTCTGGGCGTGCGCGGTGAGAGCGGAATTAGGTTCGGCGTGACCTAGGCTGCGCGTGCCCGTGCACTGTTTTGGGCCTGGCCCAACAACGCTCGGCACCGTGTATGGCCCAGGCCCGGGGGCTCCTGTCGGTGTACTAGAGTAGGGGTACCCTATTACCCCGAACTCGTGCACGGGCAGTTGCAGCGCCCCGCGCAAGGCTTGCCGGGTGACAGCCAGGACCCTTCGTGGTTCCCTTGAAGACCATTCAAGAACAAAGTACTCAAACCAAGGCCCCGGCAAGAGGAGCTTGCCGGGAAGGCCAACCGAGGCCCCGGCAAGAGGAGCTTGCTGGGAAGGCCAGCCAAGGACCCGGCAAGAGGATCTTGCTGGGAAGAGACAAGACCCCGGCAAGAGGAGCTTGCCGGGAAGACCACTCGAGGCATACCAAGAAAGCTTGCCGCGACGCGCCCTGCATCCCGGCAAGATCCGGCGAGCGACAAGCTTCCGGACACGACAAGACGACAGCCACGGCAAGGAGCTTGCCGCGGGAAACCCCCACTTCGTGCCCGCGCTCCAGCTCACCTGCTAACGTGTCGCTCTGGGACTCTCCCAAGCACACGTGGTGGGAGGCCGTGCAGCCAGGGGTACGTGGTGGCAAGCAGAGATGAACAGAAGCCCATCGTGGCAAACGGTGGCACTCCTAACGGTCACCCTTTGCACTGTTTAGGAGACTCAGACAGGCATTTAATGCCCTTGTCCCCTGCCGTCAGAGTTAGGTAGGGTGCACTGTATCCACAGTAGCGGTAGTTGCACCTACCGCATCCTTTTCCACTTTTACCCTTCTAGTCTACGTTGCCACCTGTGGGTGACCCCTTGAAAGTATAAAAGGAGGCCCTAGCGCAACGTAGAGGAGGTTCCGCAATTCAGGAGTTCAGAGAGGGTTCCGCGATTCGGGAGTTCAGAGGAACACTCTCACGCTCAGTCTGGCAGCGTCCATCGCTCCTGAGCAAGAATCCAATATACGCAAACAAGCAGCAGTAGGGTTTTACGCATCCGTGCGGCCCGAAGCTGGGTAAAAATCCCCCCGCGTGCACTGCCTCGATCCGCTCTTTGTGCGCTCTCCGCCCCCCACCGAACCGAAAGGGGCCCTGTCCCCATAGGTGTTGGCGGGAATCAGCATCGCCCCCGACAAAGTATGATTGTGGTAAACTGAAAAGCAAAGACTAATATAATACACAACGCTCCAAGCAAAACACGTATCATGTGGTGAATAAAAATATAGCTCCAAGTAAAGTTACCAATGAACGAAGACGAAAGAGGGGATGCCTTCCTGGGGCATCCCCAAGCTTAGGCTTTTGGCCATCCTTGAAAATCTTGGGGTGCCATGGGCATCCCAAAGCTTAGGCTTTTGCCACTCTTTATTCCATGGTCCATTAAAGCTTTACCCAAAACTTGAAAACTTCACAACACAAAACTTAACAGGAAATCTTATAAGCTCCCTTAGTGAAAGAAAACAAAACCACCAGATAAGGTACTGTAATGAACTCATTCTTTATTTATTTTGGTATTGAACCTATTGTATTCCAAGTTCTCTATGGTTCATACCCTTACATACTAGCCATAGATGCATCAAAATAAACAAACAACACACGAAAGGCAGAATCTGTCAAAAACATAATAGTCTGTAGCAATCTGTAACTAACGCAAACTTCTGGAACCTAAAAAATCCTACCAAAATAGGAAGTCCTAAAAACATTGTTTATTGATTAGCATAAAAAAGAATCAATGCAAAATCACGTTCCTGTTATTTATTGAATTTTTTTTGTGAGCACAAAGTTTCTGTTTTTTAGCAGAATCAAATCAACTCATATCATAGGTTATCCTATAGGTTCTACTTGGCACAAACACTAACTAAAAGAAGAAAACACATCTAAACAGAAAGTAGAAACCAAATTTATTACTAAACAGGAACAAATACAAAGAACAAAAATAAAATTGGGTTGCCTCCCAACTAGCGCTATTGTTTAACGCCCCTAGCTAGGCATAAAAGCGAAGATAGATCTAAGTAGTGCCATCTTTGGCACTTGGTTCATAGGTAGCTTGCATGATAGATTCATAAGGTAATTTGACTTTCTTTCTTGGAAAGTGCTCCATGTCGTTCTTGGAAATTGGAATCTAATATTCCCTTCCTTCATATCAATAATCGCACCAATCATTCTAAGGAAAGGTCTACCAAGAATAATAGGGCAAGAAAGGTTGCAATCTATATCAAGAACGATAAAATCAACGGGCACCGAATTTCTATTTGCAACAATAAGGACATCATTGATCCTTCCTATTGGCTTTTTAATGGTGGAATCCGCAAGATGCAAATTTAAAGAGCAATCATCAAGATCATGGAAACCTAGAATATCACATAAAGTTTTCGGAATCGTGGAAACACTAGCATCCAAATCACACAAAGAAAAACACTCATAATCTTTAATTTTAATCTTTATAGTAGGTTCCCACTCATCATTAAGTTTTCTAGGTATAAAAACTTCCAAATTAATTTTTTCATCAAAAGATTGCATCAAGGCATCAACGATATGTTTGGTAAAAGCTTTGTTTTGACTATAAGCATGTGGAGAATTAACAACGGATTGCAACAAGGAAATACAACTTTCTAAAGAACAATTATCATAATAAAATTCCTTGAAATCCGAGATAGTGGGTTCAATGCTATTTAAAGTCATGACCTCTCCAATCCCACTTTTACCAAATTTAGCATCAAGATCTAAAAACTCCGAATTCTTGGGATGCCTTCTAAATAAAGTTGACTCATCTCTAGTCCCATTATTTTCAATATTCATATTGCACAACAAAGATCTAATAGGGGACACATCAATAACTTTAAGATCTTCATCATTATTTTCATGGAAACTAGAAGAACACGCTTTTATAAAGCTATCTTTCTCAGCATGCAATCTAGCGGTTCTTTCCTTGCACTCGTGAATGGAAATTCTCATTACTTTGAGAGACTCGTTGATATCATGCTTAGGAGGAGAAGATCTAAGTTTAAGAGAATCAACATCAAGCGAAAGTCTATCAACGTTCCTAGCCAAATCATCAACTTTGAGCAATTTTTCTTCAAGCAAATCATTAAAATTCTTTTGAGAAATCATAAATTATTTCACACTATTGTCAAAATCAGAGGGCATCTTATTAAAATTACCATAAGAATTATTGTAGGAATTTCCATAATTATTAGAGGAATTACTAGGGAACGGTCTAGAATTAAAGTTTCCTCTATAAGCATTGTTTCCAAAACTATTCCTACCAACAAAATTCACACCCATAGATTCATTATTATTCTCAATCAAGGTAGATAAAGGCATATCATTGGGATCAATAGAAGAACTCTTAGTAGCAAACAATCTCATAAGCTCATCCATCTTTCCACTCAAAACATTAATTTCTTCTATAGAATGCACTTTTTTACTAGTAGATCGTTCGGTGTGCCATTGAGAATAATTAGCCATAATATTATCATGAAGCTTTGTAGCATCTCCTAAAGTGATTTCCATAAACGTTCCTCCGGCGGCCGAATCTAAGAGATTTCTAGAAGCAAAGTTCAAACTAGCATAAAATTTTTGTATGATCATCCATAAATTCAAACCATGAGTAGGGCAATTGCGAATCATCAATTTCATTCTTTCCCAAGATTGGGCAACATGCTCATGATCAAGTTGTTTAAAATTCATAATATCGTTCCTAAGAGTGATGATCTTAGAGGGAGGAAAATACTTAGAGATAAAAGCATCTTTGCACTTGTTCCAAGAATCAATACTATTTTTAGGCAAAGACGAAAACCAAACTTTAGCACGATCTCTAAGAGAAAACGGAAATAGTTTCAATTTAACAATATCATTATCCGTATCTTCCTTCTTTTGCATATCACACAAATCAACAAAGTTGTTTAGATGAGTAGAGACATCTTCACTAGGAAGGTCGGCGAATTGATCTTTCATAACAAGATTCAGCAAAGCGGTATTGATTTCACAAGACTCAACATCATTAAGAGGAGCAATCGGAGTACTAAGGAAATCATTATTATTGGTATTCGAGAAATCACACAATTCGGTATTATCTTGCGCCATGGCAACAAGTAATCCAACACACAAGCAAACAGAAAACGGCAAGCGAAAGAGAGAGGGAAAAACGGCAAGCAGAAAAGAGAGGATATTGGGAAAGAGAGGGAAAATAAAATGGCAAGGGTGAAGTGGGGGAGAGGAAAACAAGAGGCAAATGGCAAATAATGTAAATGCGAGGGAGATGAGTTTGTGATGGGTACTTGGTATGTCTTGACTTGAGCGAAGACCTCCCCGGCAACAGCGCCATAAATCCTTCTTGCTACGTCTTGAGCTTGCGTTGGTTTTTCTTGAAGAGGAAAGGGTGATGCAGCAATAGTAGCTTAAGTATTTCCGTCAGTTTTTGAGAACCAATGTATCAATCCAGTAGGAGGCTCCACAACAAGTCACACAAACCTACACAAACAAACAAACAACTCACAACCAACACAATAAAGGGGTTGTCAATCCCTTCGCGGCCACTTGCGAAAGTGAGGTCTGATAGAGATAATATAATAAGATAAATATATTTTTGGTATTTTATAATATAGATGCAGAAAATAAAGATGAAAATAAAAGTAGATTGGAAGCAAATATGATAAGAGATAGACCTGGGAGCTCCCAAGGCCCAGCGTCGGTCCCTGCGGCCGGAGCGGGCGACGCGCTGCCTGCCATGAGGGTGAAGCGCAAGGTTGATGGAGAATGGGCCGTCGACAGGGAGAGCTCTGGTGCACCCCTACCTGGTGCACCAAATGTCAGATTTCGGGTTCCGGCAGACCCTTGAGGTTCGAATTCTGGGGTGCGCGCGAAGATCTCTCTCCTACCAACTCACGTCTCGAAGCCTCGCAAGGAATCTAGGCTAGAAAGATGAACACACACAAGGGACACGAGGTTTATACTGGTTCAGGCCACCATTGTGGTGTAATACCCTACTCTAGTGTGTGGTGTGGTGGATTGCCTCGGGGGCTGATGATGAACAATACAAGGGAAGAACAGCCTCGGGAGGGATGTTCTTGTAGCAGTGTGGATGAACTCTCCCCTCTCCATAGTGGGCGGCTAGTCCTATATATAGAGAGGCCCTGGTCCTCTTCCCTAATATTTAGCGGGAAGGGCGCCAACAATTGGCCATTTTGAAGGGGAACATCTAGTACACTTATCCTGACTAAAGTTGGTCTTCAACTGCCAAAGACTCTAACGATGACGCCGTCTTGCGCACCACGGTGACCTCCGTCTTGCCGCACTACTGGTCTTGGTCTTGTTGCACCGAAACGGTAACCTTTGCTTGATGCCTTGGCATGTGCTTGCTCCCTTTGCACCAAAGGGGAAACAAGGACACTGCGCAGGCCGGCGCCCGCCTGGCGCCCGCTTGGCCTCAATCGTCATGGCTTGCGTCACGGGCACCGCACGAGGTACCCCTGCCTTGATCTCTCTGCCTCCTCACGAGCCTGCCTGACGAGGCTGCTCCTGAGGAAGCTTCCTGTCGGCCACCTCGCGAGGCTTGGCCCCTCGCGAGGGTCTTGAGCTTGAGCTGATGAAGGTGGGCCGCACTGGGCCACTGCTTGAGCCACGCCGCAGGCCGCAGGCAGGCAAGTCTAGGGACCCCCGTTCCCAGAACGCCGACAGTGGGCGTCTGGGGTGCGTGCGAAGATCTCTCTCCTATGGAAGGCCCCTCAGCCCCCTCAGATCCCTCAGTGGAAGGCCGTAGGATCGAATCCTACCTGGCGCGCAAAATGTCCGATTTTGGGTTGCGGCAGACCCTTGAGGTCCGAACTCTCGGGTGCGCGTGAAGATCTCTCTCCTACCAACTCACGTCTCGAAGCCTCACAAGGAATCTAGGCTAGAAAGATGAACACACACAAGGGACACGAGGTTTATACTGGTTCATGCCACCATTGTGGTGTAATACCCTACTCCAGTGTGTGGCGTGGTGGATTTCCTCATGGGCTGATGATGAACAATACCAGGGAAGAACAGCCTCGCGAGGGATGTTCTTGTAGCAGTGTGGATGAACTCTCCCCCTCCCACGGTGGGTGTCTAGTCCTATATATATAGAGAGGCCCTGGTCCTCTTCCCAAATATTGAGCGGGAAGGGCGCCAACAAATGGCCATTGTGAAGGGGAACATCTAGTACATTTATCCTGACTAAAGTTGGTCTTTGACTGCCAAAGACTCTGACGATGACGCCGTCTTGGGCTCCACAGTGACCTCTATCCTGCCGCTCTTCTGGTCTTGGTCTTGTTGCACCGAAACAGTAACCTTTGCCTGATGCCTTGGCCCGTGCTTGCTCCCCTTGCACCAAAGGGGAAACAAGGACACTACGCAGGCCGGCGCCCGCCTGGCCTCGATCGTCACGGCCTGCGTCACGGGCATCTCGCGAGGTACCCTTGCCTTGATCTCTCCGCCTCCTCGCGAGCCTGCTGACGAGGCTGCTCTTGAGGAAGCTTCCTGTCGTCCGCCCCACGAGGCTTGGCCCCTCGCGAGGGTCTTGAGCTTGAGCTTATGAAGGTGGGCCGCACTGGGCCAGGGCTTGAGCCACGCTACAGGCCGCATGCAGGAAATTCTGGGGACCCCTGTTCCCAGAATGCCGATAGTAGCCCCCGGGCACAAGGCGCGCCCGGACTTGGCTTAGCAGAGAAGTGAAGGGACAAGTGCAAAGCGCCACCGGCCCCAACAGCCTGCGGCCTTGGGCGCCGCATGGCAGTTGATGGGACATGGTCGTCTCCGCTTCCCCACGACACCTCGGCAACTGTCCGTCTGACAAAAGGGCTGGCCCGGGCCAGGCTTACTTGCTTTGCGTTTTCAAGGTCACACTGGTGATGCGCAAGGTCGACGGCCACCGTCAGCTTGTGCCTCTCCTCAGCGAGGCGCAGGCCTTCGGCCTCGAGGCACGCATCCTCGCTAGCAAGCTCCGCGCAGAGCTGCCTCACCGCATCTGCCGCCTTCTGAAGGAACTCTTGAGGTTCCGACATCCTACCTGGCGCGCCAAATGTCGGATTTCGGGTTCCGGCAGACCCTTGAGGTTCGAACTCTTGGGTGCGCACGAAGATCTCTCTCCTACCAACTCGCGTCTCGAAGCCTCGCAAGGAATCTAGGCTAGAATGATGAACACACACAAGGGTCACGAGGTTTATACTAGTTCAGGCCACCATTGTGGTGTAATACCCTACTCCAGTGTGTGGTGTGGTGGATTGCCTCAGGGGCTGATGATGAACAATACAAGGGAAGAACAGCCTCGCGAGGGATGTTCTTGTAGCGGTGTGGATGAACTCTCTCCCCCTCACGGGGGGTGGCTAGTCCTATATGTATAGAGGCCCTGGTCCTCTTCCCAAATATTGAGCGGGAAGGGCGCCAACAATTGGCCATTTTGAAGGGAAACATCTAGTACACTTATCCTGACTAAAGTTGGTCTTTGACTGCCACATACTCTGACGATGACGCCGTCTTGGGCTCCACAGTGACCTCCATCCTGCCGCTCTTCTGGTCTTGGTCTTGTTGCACCGAAACAGTAACCTTTGCCTAATGCCTTGGCCCGTGCTTGCTCCCCTTGCACCAAAGGGGAAACAAGGACACTACGCAGGCCAGCGCCCGCCTGGCCTCGATCGTCACGGCCTGCGTCACGGGCATCTCGCGAGGTACCCCTGCCTTGATTTCTCCGCCTCCTCGCGAGCCTGCTGACAAGGCTGCTCTTGAGGAAGCTTCCTGTCGTCCGCCCCGCGTGGCTTGGCCCCTCGCGAGGGTCTTGAGCTTGAGCTTATGAAGGTGGGCCGCACTGGGCCAGTGCTTGAGCCACGCTACAGGCCGCATGCAGGAAATTCTGGGGACCCCCGTTCCCAGAATGCCGATAGTAGCCCCCGGGCCCAAGGCGCGCCCGGACTTGGCTTAGCAGAGAAGTGAAGGGACAAGTGCAAAGCGCCACGGGCCCCAACAGCCTGCGGCCTTGGGCGCCGCATGGCAGTTGATGGGACGTGGCCGTCTCCGCTTCCCCACGACACCTCGGCAACTGTCCGTCTGACAAAAGGGCTGGCCCAGGCCAGGCTTACTTGCTTTGCGTTTTCAAGGTCACACTGTTGATGCGCAAGGCCGACGGCCACCTTCAGCTTGTGCCTCTCCTCAGCGAGGCGCAGGCCTTCGGCCTCGAGGCGCGCATCCTCGCTAGCAAGCTCCGCGCAGAGCTGCCTCACCGCATCCGCCGCCTTCTGAAGGAACTCTTGAGGTTCCGACATCCTACCTGGCGCGCCAAATGTCAGATTTCGGGTTCCGGCAGACCCTTGAGGTTCGAACTCTTGGGTGCGCACGAAGATCTCTCTCCTACCAACTCGCGTCTCGAAGCCTCGCAAGGAATCTAGGCTAGAATGATGAACACACACAAGAGAC
The DNA here is from genome assembly GCF_018294505.1 of Triticum aestivum. Classification (NCBI taxonomy): domain Eukaryota; kingdom Viridiplantae; phylum Streptophyta; class Magnoliopsida; order Poales; family Poaceae; genus Triticum; species Triticum aestivum. The sequence continues at coordinate 95,230,635 of NC_057804.1, forward strand.
ACGAGGTTTATACTAGTTTAGGCCACCATTGTGGTGTAATACCCTACTCCAGTGTGTTGTGTGGTGGATTGCCTCAGGGGCTGACGATGAACAATACAAGGGAAGAACAGCCTCGCGAGGGATGTTCTTGTAGCGGTGTGGATGAACTCTCTCCCCCTCACGGGGGGTGGCTAGTCCTATATGTATAGAGGCCCTGGTCCTCTTCCCACATATTGAGCGGGAAGGGCGCCAACAATTGGCAATTTTGAAGGGAAACATCTAGTACACTTATCCTGACTAAAGTTGGTCTTTGACTGCCACATACTCTGACGATGACGTCGTCTTGGGCTCCATAGTGACCTCCATCCTGCCGCTCTTCTGGTCTTGGTCTTGTTGCACCGAAACAGTAACCTTTGCCTGATGCCTTCGCCCGTGCTTGCTCCCCTTGCACCCAAGGGGAAACAAGGACACTACGCAGGCCGGCGCCCGCCTGGCCTCGATCGTCACGGCCTGTGTCACGGGCATCTCGCGAGGTACCCCTGCCTTGATCTCTCCGCCTCCTCGCGAGCCTGCTGACGAGGCTGCTCTTGAGGAAGCTTCCTGTCATCCGCCCCACGAGGCTTGGCCCCTCACGAGGGTCTTGAGCTTGAGCTTATGAAGGTGGGCCGCACTGGGCCAGTGCTTGAGCCACGCTACAGGCCGCATGCAGGAAATTCTGGGGACCCCCGTTCCCAGAATGCCGATAGTAGCCCCCGGGCCCTAGGTGCGCCCGAACTTGGCTTAGCAGAGAAGTGAAGGGACAAGTGCAAAGCGCCACGGGCCCCAACAGCCTGCGGCCTTGGGCGCCGCATGGCAGTTGATGGGACGTGGCCGTCTCCGCTGCCCCACGACACCTCGGTAACTGTCCGTCTGACAAAAGGGCTGGCCCGGGCCAGGCTTACTTGCTTTGCGTTTTCAAGGTCACACTGGTGATGCGCAAGGCCGACGGCCACCTTCAGCTTGTGCCTCTCCTCAGCGAGGCACAGGCCTTCGGCCTCGAGGCGCGCATCCTCGCTATCAAGCTCCGCGCAGAGCTGCCTCACCGCATCCGCCGCCTTCTGAAGGAACTCTTGAGGTTCCGACATCCTACCTGGCGCGCCAAATGTCGGATTTCGTGTTCTGGCAGACCCTTGAGGTTCGAACTCTTGGGTGCGCACGAAGATCTCTCTCCTACCAACTCGCGTCTCGAAGCCTCGCAAGGAATCTAGGCTAGAATGATGAACACACACAAGGGTCACGAGGTTTATACTAGTTCAGGCCACCATTGTGGTGTAATACCCTACTCCAGTGTGTGGTGTGGTAGATTGCCTCAGGGGCTGATGATGAACAATACAAGGGAAGAACAGCCTCGCGAGGGATGTTCTTGTAGCGGTGTGGATGAACTCTCTCCCCCTCACGGGGGGTGGCTAGTCCTATATGTATAGAGGCCCTGGTCCTCTTCCCAAATATTGAGCGGGAAGGGCGCCAACAATTGGCCATTTTGAAGGGAAACATCTAGTACACTTATCCTGACTAAAGTTGGTCTTTGACTGCCACATACTCTGACGATGACGCCGTCTTGGGCTCCACGGTGAACTCCATCGTGCCGCTCTAGTGGTCTTGGTCTTGTTGCACCGAAATGGTAACCTTTGCCTGAGGCCTTGGCCTGTGCTTGCTCCCTTTGCACCAAAGGGGAAACAAGGACACTGCGCAGGCCGGCGCTCGCCTGGCGCCCGCCTGGCCTCGATCGTCATGGCTTGAGTCACGGGCACCTCGCGAGGTACCCCTGCCTTGATCTCTCCACCTCCTCGCGAGCCTGCCTGACGAGGCTGCTCCTGAGGATGCTTCTTGTCGTCCGCCCCGCGAGGCTTGGCCCCTCGCGAGGGTCTTGAGCTCGAGGAAGCAGAAGGCCGCAGGCACTGCTCACCACACCACAAAGTGGCCCTCCAGGCGAGAGCCCCCGAGTCTTGCCCGATGTAACGCCCCGGATCCGATGCGCTAGGTGTCTACCAGTTATTCGTCTTTGTTGCCATGTCATTTGCTTGCGTGTTGCATTTTGTCATGTCATCATGTGCATTGCACTGCATACGTGTTCGTCTCATGCATCCGAGCATTTTCCCCGTTGTCCGTTTTGTAATCCGGCGCTCCTATGTCCTCCGGCGTTCCCCTTACGTATCTTGTTGTGAGCGGGTGTTAAATGTTCTCGGAATGGACCGACTCTTGCCAAGCGGCCTTGGTATGCCACCGGTAGACCTCCTGTAAGGTTTCGTGCCATTTGGAGGTCGTTTGATACTCCAACGGTTAACCGGGTAACCGTAAAACCCCCTCTCTCTTTGCAGCCCAACACCCCCTCCAAAGTGGCCCAAAACCCATCTAACTCCCCTCCATGCTCTCGGTCGTTCTATCATTATCGTGTGGGCGAAAACCATGCCTCATTTGGAGTCTCCTAGCTCCCTCTACCTATAAATATGCCCTCCCCGTCCAAATTCGCGGATCAAATCGCAGATGAACCCTAGCCCCTTCTCCATCGCGCCACCGGACAAAAATCCCCGCAGCCGGACGTGTCCAGCCGCAACCTCACTACGGCGAATCACGTCGCGACACGTCACCCTCCCCGCCGCCGCAGCCAGTGGCGCGCCACCACCTGTCCTCCCCGACGCCGTTCCCCACTGCGCACCGCCGCAGGCCCGTGGGGCCCAAATCCGGCCCGCCCGGGCCTGGATCCTGCGCCCGCGCAGCCCGCGCCATCGCCGCCTCGCCTGAGCGCTCCCGCGCTGCCGCCCGCCTCCCCGCGGCTTCCCCGTC
>NC_057804.1:95233933-95267108 GCF_018294505.1 Triticum aestivum
CCTCGCTGGCCGGCACCGCGCCTCCGGCCGGTCCCCGCCCAGCCGCCGCCACCCCTCGCCGGCATCACCATCGGGCGCCGCCGCCCTGCCTCCCGGTCTCGATCGGATCGAGGGAGACGACGACGCCCAGCGCCCCGATCGCCCCGCGTGGGCCGGCCTCTCCTCCAAGGCCCAGCAGCCCCGCCGGCCCAGCCCATCTCTTCCCCGGCCAGCCTGCCTCTCCCCCTCACCTTCTTGGGCCGCCCGGTGCACGTTATAGCTAAATCGCGCTCACCCTGTTTTTTTCCTGAAAACGCCTAAGTCCCCAGATTCAGTAATTTTCATGTCATGTTCATCATGCTGTATCTCTGCACCCGTAGCTTCGTTTCGTGCGTGTAATATGTCAAATTGTTCATCTCAACGAGTATATCATTTCATTACATTGCATCATATTCTTTTAAGGTCATCTAGATGCCAGAATCATCATTGTAAGAGTGCTTCATGATGTTTTCTGCTGTCTGTTAATAGAACGAGCTCTTTTGTCATTTTTGCCATGTTTGATGTGTGCATCCTATGAGGTTGATGTCTACATGTGTTTTGATCTATGCTATGTCTTCTTTACAGAGGTGCTTACCATGTATTTTTGTGATCAATGTGGTGACTATCACAAGCATGCAAACTAGGCTTTGTGATATTGCTGTTTTAGTCCCTGTTCTGCTGTTATTTTGGTGCCATGTAAACTTGATGCTACAGAGAGATCCATGCATATTTTGAGATACTTCAGTAAGGGTGTTTTGAACATGTGGTTATTGTCTATTCATCCCTGCCCTTTGTTGTAATTATGGAGTAGTCTAGCATGTCTTTTGAGTGCTCTACTTTTGCTTCAAAATGTTTCCTGGCAGATTGTTTACATGTTATTCAACTTGGCCAAGCTTGCTATAGTTGATCCTTGCATGCTATGGACTTGTTCTTGACTTGGTTTGTTTTACAAACATGTCTTCTTGATGATGCTATGCTTATCTTGTCATGCAATGACTTGTGGTGAGTGTATCAAGCTTGTTAAGTAGGATACATGATGTTGCTGTTTTGCTAGGCTGAATCTGTTATTTCGTGATGCTATATAAACATGTTGGTACTATTCATTCTATGCATAATCTGGAGATGTTCTATAAACATGTTTTGATCTACATGTCATCCTCTATTCATCCATACCCCTGGTTGCATTTATAGCTTGTTGTAGATTGTTCATATCTTGCTCCAAAGTTGCTTCATAATGTTGTTGTCAGCCTGTTAACATTAAGTTCAGTTGTTTCCATGTGTTTTGCTAGTGATCCATGCACCCTATGAACTTGCTATTGCCATGCTTAGCTTCACAAACATGCCTTCTTACTGTTGTGTGCCTTGCCATGCCATGTTTTGCTCTGTAGCGAGTGGTACAAGCTCATCTACATGCCTTCATAATTATGTTCCTGCCATGTTTGAATCTGTAATATAACTTGCTATCTTTACGTGGGTGCCATCATATTTTCTGATCCTTTTTGGCTTATGGTCAGTAAGGGAATTTTGATCTATGCAATTAGTAGATTCATGCCATGCCTTTGTTTGCCATGATAAGTTCCTGTAACATGTTGTTTGATAGCTCTAAACATTGCAACCCGATGTTAATTTCTGCAAAGTCTGAAATTGTTATAACTTGCAATCTTACCATGTGTGTTTGAGCATGTTCTAGTGATTTCTGGAGATAGCTCAGTGTTCATGTTTTGTTATGCTTTACCTGTAGATCATGTCCATGCCTTTTGTTTTCATATTATGGTACTGTAGCATATTGTTTTGATGCTTGCAATATGCCTAGTTGCAGTTTTGGACAGATTGTTGTTGTGACTTGTTTCATGTGTGTGTGTTGAACCGTTGCTCCGTTTTGAGTGTGCTCTATATGAAACTTGCTTAGAATTGCATGTAGTTTCATATTATCATGTTGCATCCATGTTTTGAGGTGTTTGCTTGATGTTTGGGTCCATTTTGCACCAATGCCATGTTTAACTTGTTTTTGCTCATATCTTCTAGGCCGTAGCTCCGAACTAAATGAACTTTATATGTAACTTGACTAGAATCTCGTGTAGATCATCTTGGTGCATCTTAACTTGCTGTTTAATAACTTGAACATAAGGTTTATTCAGATCTGGACCAATTTCGAAATTTGCATATGAGGACTTACCGGAATTGTTATATGTTGTTCCCGGCCTCATTTAAACTTGCCTTGAAGTGTTGTTCTTGTTTGCATCATCTCTTGCCATGAGTAGCTTCATGTAGCTTTGTCATGCATCATGCCTTGTTCATGTGTGGTGTGTTTACTATGTTGTGCGCTTCTTCTTGATAGTTCCTGTTTCGTTGCGATCGTGAGGATTCGTTCGTCTACGCTTGGTTCGTATTCGTGGCTTCAACTTCTTCATGGACTCGTTCTTCTTCCTTGCGGGATTTCAGGCAAGATGACCGTTACCCTGGATCTCACTACTATCATTGCTATGCTAGTTGTTTCGTTCTATCGCTATGCTGCGCTACCTATCACCTGTTTATCGAGCCATCCCATATTGCCATGAACCTCTAACCTTTGACACCTTTCCTATGCAAACCATTGTTTGGCTATGTTACCGCTTTGCTCAGCCCCTCTTATAGTGTTGCTAGTTGCAGGTGAAGTTGAAGATTTCTCCATGGTGGACAGGATTTTGGTTGGGATATCACAATATCTCTTATATTATTAATACATCTATATACTTAGTAAAGGGTGGAAGACTCGGCCTTATGCCTGGTGTTTTGTTCCACTCTTGCCGCCCTAGTTTCCGTCATACCGGTGTTATGTTCCTGGATTTTGTGTTCCTTACGCGGTCGGGTGATTTATGGGACCCCCTTGACAATTCTCTTTGAATAAAACTCCTCCAGCAAGGCCCAACCTTGGTTTTACCATTTGCCTCACCTAGCCCTTTTTCCCTTGGGAGTCGCGCTCTCGAGGGTCATCTTTATATTAGCCCCCCCGGGCCAATGCTTGTCTAAGTGTTGGTCCAAACTAGAGCACCATACAGGGCCATCCCTTAGCAACTTGGGTTACGTCGGTTCCTGTACGCTTCACTTATCCGGTGTTGCCCTGAGAACGAGATATGTGCTGCTCCTATCGGGATTGTCGGTGCATCGGGTGGCTTTGCTGGTCTTGTTTTACCATTGTCGAAATGTCTTGTAAACCGGGATTCCGAGTCTGATCGGGTCTTCCTGGGAGAAGGTCTATTCCTTCGTTGATCGCGAGAGCTTGTCATGGGCTAAGTTGGGACAACCCTGCTGGGTATAATCTTTCGAAAGCCGTGCCTGCGGTTATAGGCAGATGGGAATTTGTTAATGTCCGGTTGTAGATAACTTGACACCAGATCCGAATTAAAACGCATCAACCGCGTGTGTAGCCGTGATGGTCTCTTCTCAGCGGAGTCCGGGAAGTGAACACGGTCTTTGGGTTATGTTTGACGTAAGTAGGAGTTCAGGATCACTTCTTGATCATTACTAGTTGACGACCGTTCTGCTTGCTCTCTTCTCGCTCTTATTTGCGTATGTTAGCCACCATATCATGCTTAGTCGCTGCTGCAGCCTCACCACTTTACCCCTTCTTTCCCATTAAGCTTCGCTAGTCTTGATACCCATGGTAATGGGATTGCTGAGTCCTCGTGGAACACAGATTACTACAACACCACTTGCAGGTACAGGTTCATGCGATGATCATGACGCGAGAGCGATGCTTGCTTGCGTTGAGTTCTTCTTCTGCTTCTTCTTCGATCAGGGGATAGGTTCCAGGTCGGCAGCCTGGGCTAGCAGGGTGGATGTCGTTTGAGTTTCTGTTTGTGTTTCATCCGTAGTCGGATGATGCTCTTATGTATTGTGATGTTGTATTCGTGTGGCATTGTATGCCTTATGTATGTATCCCCATCTATTATGTAATGTTGATGTAATGATATCCACCTTGCGAAAGCGTTTCAATATGCGGGTCTAACCTTGGTGGGACCTTCGAGTTCCTTTTGGATAGTGTCGCATATTGGGCGTGACACCCGAGGAGGGCACCAGGTGCGCCTTCCTTTGCAACAGAGGGAGGCGCCCCTTGAACGGGCACGGATCTTGATGTGTTGCCACCGGAGGTGCCTACCTCCTTAGGGATCAGGCCAGGTGATGTCTTCTTCTTCTTAGGAGGACACACTGCATCCTTCTCCTCACATGGGACTGTGATGACTCCACCATTTCCTGAATCTTGAGGACACTGTAGCCATGGTGAGTCACTGCCATGAACTTGGCCAGGGCCGGATACCCGAGGATGGCATTGTATGGCAGGCGGATGTGTGTGACGTCGAAGTCGATGAGCTCAGTACGGTAGTTCTTGCACTGTCCGAAGGTGACAGGGAAGCGGCCTTCCCTATCGGGGTGGTAGAACCATCAGTGACTCCTGAGATAGGCTTGGTTGGCTGAAGTTGATCATACGACACTTGGAGATTGTTGAATGTCTCGACAGACAGAATGTTGAGCCCTGTTCCACTATCGATGAGGGTCCTGGTGACCTGCACATTGCTGATGACTGGGAACAGCTACCAGGAGCGCCTCTGGCCCTCGCGCGTGGGACGCTGCGAGGGTCCACCTCACAAGTATGTTCGCATGCCTCTCAGCCTACCGAATGCGGCCGCTGCTCATCAGCGCATGCTGAGGAGAATTCTAGAGGCTCAGGAGGTCAGGCGGAGATGGAGATGGTCCTCGAAGAGCCGCCGCCCGCTTCTCCAGCAGCTCCTCTAGTTGCAGCGGGCGTGCCGGAGGGTCCAGTGACTCCCCCGAACTTCTCCTGACTCCGGAAACGAGCCACGACAACTATGAGCCTCCGAGCTCACGTCGCGTCCAGAGCAGAGCCGGCGCTCCCGGTGATCAGTGCGGCTGATCTGGATGGGGTTGGCGCCGGCCCCACAAGGCCCACTGTTGATGATGGCGTCTGCTGCCGAGGCACCTGCAGGCCGCGGCTCGCCAAGCTTCGGCGACTCCTCTTCTGATGGCATCTCCTCCAGCGGTGGCCGCGACCAGCCACCGCGCCGTCGCGCTTGCTTCGAGGGGGGAGGCAGATCGTCCCACCGCCTTGCCCTGGTGAAGCGTGAGGAGGAGGCCGCTTGAGCTCCAGAGGGTGGTGCAGATCTTCTTCCTCGGGCTGTCGCTGGGTGAGCCGTGCTCATTTTGCTTTATCTGCAGAGTGAGTAGTATGGAGCCCCGCGGGGGCGTGCTAGACTGTTGCTTTTAATTATCATGTTGTTCGTATCATCTTCATGCCGTGCTATGGTGTTGTGTGCTCATGCGTAGGAACAACTTAGCTCGGTAGGAGGGGTTCGTTGCGGCGCCAACCTCGGGAGGCTTCGGCCAGAGGCCTTGTCATGGGTCTTCGAGGCCAACAAGAAGAAACTTGTTGAAGGGTAAGGCTTCAGCTCTCGGCCGCAGGGGTGACCAGGTCGGGCCCGACGTTTGCGTCGTGATGCCTGTGGGGCATTGAATGGGAGGAGTGTTCCCGCTGCAAACTTAGGTCGAGAAACCTCACGAAATCAAACCAGGAGACCCTCGCGAGGGTGCCCGCGCATCCTCCCTCGCGAGGGTTACGAAAGGAAAAAAGGTTCAGGCGAACGATAAAGACGGAAAACGGGTGCCGCACAACACAGAAAACAAATCCAACTAAAGTTTCAAACAAAGGGGAACCAGCCAACTGCAAAAAGCAAATGAAAAGCCAAGTCCGGAACCTAATCTAGTCTTTAACGTCTTCTCACCAGCGCGGAACTAAGTGCTGCCACTGGGCGTGGGCGGGAGCCCCCGAGGCCCAGGGGCGGCACTCCGGAGACTCCGGGGCGTGTACAGCCCCAACTCATCCTGACTAAAGTTGCTCTTCAACTGCCAAAGACTCTGATGATGACTCCGTCTTGGGCTCCACGGTGACCTCCATCCTGCCGCTCTGCTGGTCTTGGTCTTGTTGCACCGAAATGGTAACCCTTGCCTGATGCCTTGGGTTGTGCTTGCTCCCTTCGCACCAAAGGGGAAACAAGGACACTACGCAGGCCGGCGCCCACCTGGCACCCGCCTGGCCTCGATCGTCATGGCTTGTGTCACGGGCACCTCGCGAGGTACCCCTGCCTTGATCTCTCCGCCTCCACGCGAGCCTGCCTGACAAGGCTGCTCCTGATGAAGCTTCCTGTCATCCGCCCCGCGAGGCTTGGCCCCTCGCGAGGGTCTTGAGCTTGAGCTGATGAAGGTGGGCCGCACTAGGCCACTGCTTGAGCCATGCTGCAGGCTGCAGGCAGGCAAGTCTGGGGACCCCCGTTCCTAGAACGCCGACAGTAGTCCCCCGGCCCAAGGCGCGCCCGGACTTGGCTTAGTAGAGAAGCGAAGGGGCAAGTGCGAAGCGCCGTGGGCCCCAATAGCCTGCGGCCTTGGGCGACGCGTGGCGGTTGATTGGACGTGGGCGTCGCCGCTTCCCCACGATGCCTCGTCAACTGTCCGTCTGACAAAAGGGCAGGCCCGGGACAGGCTTACTTGCTTTGTTCTCGTTCGTCTTGCTCCAGATCCCCTTTCTCACTCTCCTCCTTCTCGCTTCCGAAATCCTCCATATCTGCCTCAATCTCTCACTTCCAGCGAGCCATGGCGCCTCGCAAGACCCCGACCGGGGCCTGGTACTCGCCGACTCTGGATCCCCCGAATATGTCGGAGAAGAATCTCGCCCTCACGCGCCTGATGATAGTGGCGCAGGGCAACGAGGGGGCGACTGTGCTCAAGACCGGCTCTGCTCAGCCAGAAGGCAAGGGGAGCACCTTCTACCCGCCCTTTGTGAGCGCCATCATTGCTGGTCTGGTGCCTCCTTTTTCTGAGTTCTTCCTTGCTGTTCTTCACCAGTACAACTTGCAAGCCCTGCATCTCCACCCCAACTCTATTCTTCTCCTAGTGATTTTCGCCTACTATTGCGAGGCTCATGTTGGTGTGATGCCTTCGGTGGCCCTGCTGCGCCGCTACTTATCCCTCCGAGTCTCCGGTGCCCACATTACCGCGTGTGCAAGCTTCACCGCATACTCCAAGTCCAACGCCATATCGAAGACCGGGAAGAGGATCAACGGCTTTCGGAGCAAGTGGGTCATGGTGGACGCCAGGTGCATCCACCCTTGACTGGCGCTGCCTACGGGGCAGCCCGAGGCTGTTGACGCGTGGTCTCGTGCGGAGCTTGACGACCCCCGGGCGAAGGTGGTGCTGAAGAGGATCAACGCGGACCTGGGGCCAGGCAACTTGGGGGCGGCGAAGCTGACCGGGGCCATGCTCCTGAGGGAGTTCCTGGAGCACCGGGTGGCTCCACTTCGGGTGCACTTGCTCCCACTGTGGAGGCTCGGGGAAGCAGATGCCGCCCTCCGCCTAAACTCTGAGGCCCTGGCTGACAAAGATCTGGCCGCGGCCCTCCATTCCTTGGTTGGGGGACACGTGGCGAGCCCGGAGGGCACTCCTATCCCCCTGTTCCTTCGCAATGACTGGGAGAAAGTGGTGAATGCCATGACCACCTTCAATGGGGAGGGGCTAGTTCCGGCGGAAGCTCCCGAGGATCTGGCAGTGTTGGCGACGGTGAACTTTTCCTCCGACGACTCCAGCTGGGGGGAGGAGGAAGAAGAGGAGCCCGACTTTGAGGCATCTGTCGAGGGGTCAGGGGTGTCCTTTCCTCGGCGCAGGTCCCGCGCCCTCTGCTCCATGCCGGACGACAACGAGGCCAGTGCCGGGCGAGGCAGAGAGGATCCGCCCTTGGTCCCGAGGAAGGACAGGACGGTGCTGATCTCCCGAGGGTCCACTCTGGTCTTGGGGCTGCCTGAAGCCAGCTCCGGCCCTTCCGATGCGCCCTCTGCTTCCGGACCTCCCGAGGCTGATCCCTGCAGTAAGCTTTTGGGCTTCAAGTTTGGTCGGAGGCTGCTTGAGTCCGTGAATGATGATGATTAAGTGCTCGATTTCCGCTTTGCTTCCAGTTTCCGTCGCCAAGGCTTGACGTCTGTGGGAAAGGGAGGCGGCGAGGCTCGTGCCTCCCCTGCCTGGTCGTCCTCACGAGGCCAGGTGGGGCACACTGGCATGAATCCAGCCCCCACGGCCCTGGCGACTCCCTAGGCGGTCACGCTTAACGCTGTTGCCGAGGTTGTCATGGCTCAAAAGACTCTGACGCTTGATGATGTGATCACGCCGCCGTCTTCTCCTCCTACTCCGCCGACTGCCACTTCCCCCACTCCTTTCACTGTCTTGGACCGCGCCACTGCCGAGCTGAGCCGACTGCGAGAAGATCTTTAGGGCGCCGACCCCCTCCTGGTGGCCGGGTGCCTGGAGCTAGCCTCTGGCTGGGTCCACTCTGACCCCTCAGTCCGAGCGGCGCTGAGCTAGGCTATGTCGGCCTTCTATGAGGAGAAGCAAGCCACCTCCCAGGCCAAGGCCGCTCATGATGCTGCCTTGGGTGACGTTGCGAAGGCCCGGAGCCGCTGCAAGGCGCTGGAGGACGAGCTGCAAGGCCTGCGTGATGAGCTCGCCAAGGAGGCCCGCGACCGACAGGAGAAGGAGAAGGAGATGAAGACTCGAGAAGCTGCCATCAGAGATCGGGACACTGAGCTCAACGACCGTCGTGGCCGGTTGGAGATGCTGGAGCAGGCGTTGAAGGCAGAGAGGATTGAGCTGGACGGTAAGGAGAAGGTCTTGGCTGAGGATCGGGCGGCTTTAGCGAAGGTGGAGGAAAGAGCTCGTGCCGCACTGAAGACGCTTTATGATGGCGGCTTAGAGAAGGCACTGGCCGGCGCAGAGGACAGTCCCGCCGAGCTGCTTCCCTTCTTGGTCCGTGCTCTTGAAGATGTCGCAGATGGCCTCGGTCCCACGGCCGAGGCCGAGGCGCGTGTCCTTTCTTCTACGGCGCTGATGCGTGTCCTCAACCACGTCTACCTTCGCAACCCCAACGTCGACCTTGACAGCCTGCTAGAACCTGTGAGCGGCGAGCTTGGTGCAGCTGCTGCTGAGGCTGCGAAGGGCCGAGCAGAGGCCTTGCTGGCGAAGTTCCGCGGCTTCAGCACCAGGCCCAGGAAAGATGCTGCTAGCTCCGTTGCTCCGGGAGGTGGGGCTGCCCGGAAGTGATCTCTTCACGGCTTCTATCCTTTTTTAACTCCTGCAACATGCATCATGCCTCGCGGAGGCATTTAAACTTGTGTTTGGCGTTGTGGAAACAATCTATGGCCTGTAATATTTGCTTTTGAATTCTCTAGAATTTGCATTTTTCCTAACTATTCGCTTGTGTTCTACGTCAGCAGGGCCCGGCCCCACGCATACCTCAGCCGCCGTTAGCCCTGACCGTAAACCAGGACGGGACCAAGGAGTGAGGGGCTACGTGACCAGTTAGGCTCCTGAGTCATGATGGTCAGGAGTCCCCCTTGACGCGCGAACAACAAATAGGGAGGGGAGACATAGGAGTGGATTTGTCGTTCTATGTCAGCAGGGCCCGGTCCCGCGCATACCTTAGCCGTCGTTAGCCCCGACTGGAAACGAGGACGGAATTAAGGGGTGAGGGGCTACGTGACTAGTTAGGCTCCTGACTCGCGATGCTCAGGAGTCCCCCTTAACGCTCAAACGGTCTTCGTACCTTGGCTCCGCTCGGGAGGGGCGCGCGACGAACGAGGTCCGAGGGACCTGGCTGGGTGGCGTGTGCCCGGCCGTGGCACGGACATAGCCCCCGTGTCCAGCCCCCTCACATGGCGCTCCCGAGGGGAGGCGTTACGATAGGGCTAGCCACTGAGCTCTGGGCTCCTTGAGGTTGATGCGGCCGTGGGCCGCCCTCAGTTGTTTATCACCAGCGCGGAGCATAGCGCTTCCATATGTGTATGGGCATAGCCGCTCCTCCGCAGTGTCGTCAGCCAGCGCGGAGCATGGTGCTTCCACTGGTACGTGGGAGGGGGCCCCCTCCGGGAGGAGCCCCCGGGGAGTGTACAACCCCGCCCTGACGCGTGGCTGGCACGGTAGGGCTTGACAGGTGTATCTGGGCACCCGCGAGCCAGTGTGGGACTCACGGGGCCCTACCTGAAGGAGGGTTGCGCCTGGCTCTGGGCCTTTGTTTGTAGTATGCTCCTGCAAGATTGGTTAGATGCCAACGCTCTATGTCCTTAGGTCCCGGACCTCGAGCGAGCTCAACCGTCACTGGTATGCCAGGTCGCGATGCCGTGGACAAGGCCAGGAGGTTAGGGCTGGAGGGCCAGTAAGAGCCCGTGAGTCGCGACTCTCAGGTGCCCCCCTTTTAACGTGCGAGCGATTAGTATGAATGAGAAAAGGGGGCGTGGAAGCCATCAGATAATAATCATAGCAGGTCAAATATGCGAGGCACACGACCGAGATAGATGCGAGAGGGATACACGCCACTGGGTCAGGCCCGAGCGGCTTGGGGATAATGCAGCCCGAGGGGCTCCCCCAGCAAGGTAAACTAAAGATACGAGGAAAAGAGACACATGCTGCAGGGACGGACCCATGCAGCCTGGGAATGATGCAGCCCTGGGGGCGCTCCGAGCTGAAAGCGGAACTTGAAAGATGTTACCTGATAACGCCAGAGATGAAGGAGCGTTGAAGTAGCGGACGACGCGCGGCGAGGAAGCTGATTTTCACGAGCTCCCAGGACCCGGAGCCTCGGGAGGCTCTGGGGGTCCAGGCGGCTCTTCGAGGACCATCTCCATCTCCGCCAGGACCGCACAGTGCCTGACCTCCTGAGCCTCCAGAATGCTCCTCAGCAGGTGCTGATAAGCAGCGGCCGCATTTGGCAGGCCGAGAGGCATGTGAACGTAGCTGTGAGGTGGACCCTCGCAGCGTCCCACAGCTACGTTCCCTTAGACGCGGCTCAATTGAGCCCTGGCACGTCGATGCAGACGCGCAGCCCACCATCCTCGCCTGGATGGGGGGCTACGGCGGGTAAGCGGTGGGTGCCGCGCATGACTCTTGACTCCTACAGCTCCTGAGTGTTTCTTGTGATGAACTCCGGAGAGTTGGACCTCCCTTGCCTCGCACCTTCCTGAGGGAAACATGCCACGAAGCACACCTCCAAGTGGTGCCCGAGCACCTCCCTCGTGACCTTGGCAAAGTCAGTGGCCCTCCAGGCGAGAGCCCCCGAGCTTTGCCCGAGGAGGGCCCCGGGCGTGCCTTCCTAAGTGATAGAGGGAGGCGCCCCTTGAACGGACGCGGATCCTGATGCGGTGCCACCGGAGGTGCCTACCTCCTGAGGGCTCAGGCCAGGTGATGTCTTCTTCTTCTTAGGGACTGCCTTGGGGAGGCTCTTGCTCCTGTGATCCAGATCTTTGATTGACGCGGCCTGGAAGGCACGCTCGAGAGAACACACTGCATCCTTCTCCTCACAGGGGACTGTGATGACTCCACCGCTTCCTGGCATCTTGAGGACATTGTAGCCATGGTGGGTTACTGCCATGAACTTGTCCAGGGCCGGATACCCGAGGATGGCATTGTATGGCAAGCGAATGTGGGCGACATCGAAGTCGATGAGCTCAGTACGGTAGTTCTTGTGCTGCCCGAAGGTGACAGGGAGGCGGACCTACTCTATCGGGGTGGTAGAACCGTCAGTGACTCCTGAGAAAGGATTGGTTGGCTGAAGTTGGTCATACGGCACTTGGAGATTGTTGAATGTCTCGACAGACAGAACGTTGAGCCCTGCTCCACCATCGATGAGGGTCCTAGTGACCTGCACATTGCTGATGACTGGGGAACAGAGCATTGGGAGAACTCCCGCCGTTGCTGCGCACTTGAGCTGATCCGCTGAGCTGAACGTGATGGCACACATGGACCACCTGAGAGGGCGCGAGGCCTCGGGGTTTGGGAGGATTGCATTCACCTCGCGAGCGAACTGCTTGAAGATGCACTGAGAGGTCGGGGCTTGAGCTCCGCCAGGGTGCAAGCAATTGCTCGCAGCTCCTGGAAGCCCCCAGCCCCCTCGTCCTGATGCTGGTCTTCATTCCTCCTTGGTGGTGGTGGCAGAGGAGGGAGGCCTGCGTTGCCTTGTGGGCGATCCTCACGAGGCTGATTCCTCCAACCCCCCCTCTCGAGGCTGGTCCTGCTAGCGGATGGCCCGGCAAGAGGAAGTTCCTGGGGATCTTGAGGCGGGCGTTGTTGAGGCGGGGTGGTGGCCATCTGCTGTCGGAGTTTGAACCTCAAGGGTCTGCCGGAACCTCAAGGGTCTACCAGAGTTCAAACTTCAAGTTCAACGGTGATGCCATCCTCTTCGTGAGGGTGTTCGGAGGAGATGGCCACCGTGCCGGGTGCTGCCCGAAGGTGATGATGACGGCTGGCTGCTCAGCCCCGTCGACGGCAGTGGCGATGACGAAGACGGGTGTGGGCCCGGCGGCGCCTGTGGCTCGCCAAGCTTCGGAAACTCCTCTTCCGACGGCAGCTCCTCCAGCGGTGGCCGCGACCAGCCACCACGCCGTCGTGCTTGCTTCGAGGGGGGATGCGGATCGCTGGCTTAGGCCACACGCGCAGGCAAACATTTGCCAGCCTCGAGTCAGCGCCCCGTTTCCAGCAATGGAAACCTCCACCGACACCCAAGAGGCCCTGCTACAACAGCCAACCACCTGGATCCAGAGCCCGCCCGTGGCACCGGCTGGCAGCTCGTCAGCGAAGAAGCGAGGGAGCTGAAGCCAGGTACTGGCCGGATCCTCCGACCAAACGACGAACTCCGGCAACACCTCCGCCGAGTGGAATCGAGGGCGGGGAGGCCGCGCAGCCACGGCGCGTCTTCCCCCGCTAGCCAGGTGGCCTCCACCGAGCAAAGGGCCTCCACCGAGGCCTCGGGCAGTCTTCGCAGGAGTCACGGGATGCTTGCGGGGACGGCCCCGGCCACGCTTGGCTGGAGGGGAGTCAGGCCCCTCCCGGCGGGCCTTCCCTTTCTCCGTGGCCGAAAACCTCTTCGTAGGCGCCATGGAACGTGATGAGTCAAGGGGGAGAAGCGAAGAAGAAGGGGCGAAGCAAGGAGATACGGACTGGAAGGGCTCGCGCTGTTCCATACTTACAGCCGGAGGAGGCCAACCATCAGCCTCCACGATCGCAGGTAATCATGACTCACTTTGCATGCAGGGACTTGTCATGTTGAACGGTTGCCGAGGTGTCGTGGGGAAGCGGAGACGCCCACGTCCAATCAACCGCCACATGGCGCCCAAGGCCGCAGGCTTTTGGGGCCACCGGCGCTTCGCACTTGCCCCTTCACTTCTCTGCTAAACCATGTCCGGGCGCGCCTTCGGCCCAGGGCCTACTGTCGGTGTTCTGGGAACGGGGGTCCCCAGACTTCCCTGCCTGCGGCCTGCAGCGTGGCTCAAGCATTAGCCCAGTACGACCCACCTTCATCAGCTCAAGCTCAAGACCCTCACGAGGTGCCAAGCCTCGCGGGGCGGATGATAGGAAGCTTCCTCAGGAGCAGCCTCGTCAGGCAGGCTCATGAGGAGGCGGAGAGATCAAGGCAGGGGTACCTCACGAGGTGCCCGTGACGCAATCCATGACGATCGAGGCCAGGCGGGTGCTGGCCTGCGCAGTGTCCTTGTTTCCCCTTTGGTGCAAAGGGAGCAAGCACAGGCCAAGGCATTAGACAAAGGTGACCATTTTGATGCAACAAGACCAAGACTAGCAGAGGAGCAGGATGAACGTCACCGTGGAGCCCAAGACTCACCATCAGAGTCTTTGGCAGTCGAAGACCAACTTTATTCAGGATAAGTGTACTAGACGTTCCCCTTCAAAATGGCCAATTGTTGGCGCCCTTCCCGCTCAATATTTGGGAAGAGGACCAGGGCCTCTCTCTATATAGTACTAGCCACCCACCATGGAGAGGGGAGAGTTCATACACACCGCTACAAGAACATCCCTCGTGAGGCTGTTCTTCCCTTGTATTGTTCATCATCAGCCCCTGAGGCAATTAACCACACCACACACTAGAGTAGGGTATTACACCACAATGGTGTCCTGAACCAGTATAAACCTCGTGTCCCGTGTGTGTGTTCATCTTTCTAGCCTAGATTCCTTGTGAGGCTTCGAGACGTGAGTTCGTAAGAGAGAGATCTTCACGCGCACCCCAGAGTTCGAACCTCAAGGGTCTGCCGGAACCTGAAATCCGGCATTTTGGTGGATTACCTCAGGGGCTGATGATGAACAATACAAGGGAGGAACAGCCTCGCGAGGGATGTTCTTGTAGCGGTGTGGATGAGCTCTCTCCTATAATGGGTGGCTAGTCCTATATATATAGAAAGGCCCTGGTACTCTTCCCAAATATTGAGCGGGAAGGGCGCCAACAATTGGCCATTTTGAAAGGGAACATCTAGTACACTTATCCTGACTAAAGTTGGTCTTTGACTGCCAAAGACTGTGACGATAACGCTGTCCTAGGCTCCACGGTGACCTCCATCCTGCCGCTCTGCTGGTCTTGGTCTTGTTGCACCGAACGGTAACCTTTGCCTGATGCCTTGACATGTGCTTGCTCCCTTTGAACCAAAGGGGAAACAAGGACACTGCGTAGGCCGGCACCCACCTGGCGCCCGCCCGGCCTCCATCGTCACGGCTTGCGTCACGGGCACCTTGCGAGGTACCCCTGCCTTGATCTCTTCGCCTCCTCGCGAGCCTTCCCGACATGGCTGCTCCTGAGGAAGCTTCTTGTCGTTCGCCCCGCGAGGCTTGGCCCCTCGCGAGGGTCTTGAGCTTGAGCTGATGAAGGTGGGCCGCACTGGGCCACTGCTTGAGCCACGCCGCAGGCCGCAGACAGGCAAGTCTAGGGACCTCCTTTCCCAGAACGCCGACAGTAGCCCCGGTCCCAAGGTGCGCCTGGACATGGCTTAGCAGAGAAGCGAAGGGGCAAGTGCGAAGCGCCGCGGGCCCCAACAGCTTGAAGCCTTGGGCGCCGCGTGGTGGTTGATTGGACATGGGCGTCTCCGCTTCCCCATGACGCCTCGACAACTGTCTGTCTGACAAAAGGGCTGGCCCGGGCCAGGCTTACTTGCTTTGTTCTCGTTCGTCTTGCTCCAGATCCCCTTTATCGCTCTCCTCCTTCTCGCTTCCGAAATCCTCTAGATCCGCCTCAATCTCTCACTTCCGGCGAGCCATGGCGCCTCGCAAGACCCCGACTGGGGCCTGGTACTCGCCGGCTCTGGATCCCCCGAATATGTCGGAGAAGAATCTTTCCCTCATGCGCCTGATGACAGTGGCGCAGGGCAACGAGGGAGCGACTGTGCTCAAGACCGGCTCTGCTCAGCTGGAAGGCAAGGGGAGCACCTTCTACCCGCTCTTTGTGAGCGCCATCATCGCCGGTCTGGTGCCTCCTTTTTCTGAGTTCTTCCTCGTTGTTCTTCGCCAATAGAACTTGCAAGCCCTGCATCTCCACCCCAACTCTGTTTTCTCCTGGCGATTTTTGCCTACTATTGCGAGGCTCGCATTGGTGTGATGCCTTCAGTGGCCCTGCTGCGCCATTACTTCTCCCTCCGAGTCTCCGGTGCCCACATTACCGCATGCGCGAGCTTCATCGCATACTTCAAGTCCAACACCATATCAAAGACCGGGAAGAGGATCGATGCCTTTCAGAACAAGTGGGTCATGGTGGACATCGGGCGCATCCACCCTCAACTGGCGCTGCCTACGGGGCAGCCCGAGGCCGTCGATGCATGGTCTCGTGCAGAGCTTGACGACCCCCGGGCAAAGGTGGTGCTGAGCAGGATGAACGCAGACCTGAGGCCAGGCAACTTGGGGGAGGCCAAGCTGACCGGGGCCATGCTCCTGAGGGAGTTCCTGGAGCACCGGGTGGCTCCACTTCGGGCGCACTTGCTCCCATTGTGGAGGCTCGGGGAAGCATATGCCGCCCTCCGCCTGAGCTCTAAGGACCTGGCCAACGAAAATCTGTCCGCGCCCCTCCATTCCTTGGTTGGGGGAGATGTGGCTAGCCCGGAGGGTGCTCCTATCCCCCTATTCCTTCACGATGACTGGGAGCAGGTGGTGAATGCCATGCCCACCTTCAACGGGGAGGGGCTGGTGCCGGCAAAAGCTCCCGAGGATCTGGCGGCGTTGGCGACGGTGAACTTGTCCTCCGACGAATCCAGCAGGGGGGGGGGAGGAGGAAGAAGAGGAGCCCAACTCTGAGGCATCCGTCGAGGGATTAGGGGAGTCCTTCCCCCGGCGTATGTCCCGCGCCCTTCGCTCCATGCCGGACGATGACGAGGCCGGTGGTGGGCGAGGCGGAGAAGATCCACCCTTGGTCCCGAGGAAGGGCAGGACGGGGCTGATCTCTCAAGGGTCCACTCTGGTCCTGGGGCAGCCTGAAGCCAGCTCCGGCCCTTCTGACGCGCCCTCTGCTTCCGGACCTCCCGAGGCTGATCCCTGCAGTAGGCTTTCGGGCTTCAAGTTCGGTCGGAGGCTGCTTGAGTCCGTGAATGATGACGAGTAAGTTCTTGATTTCCGCTTTGCTTACTATTTCCGTCAACAAGGCTTGACGTCTGCATTCTTTTGGTCAGGTCGGCGCCTGCAGCAAAAAGGTTGAAAGGGGCCTCGTTGGCCCTGCTTGGGGCGAGCTCGCCTGCCGGGGCTGTGCCTTCACCTGTGGGAAAGGGAGGCAGCGAGGCTTGTGCCTCCCCTGCCCGGTCATCCTCGCGAGTCTAGGTGGGGCGCACTAGCATGAATCCAGCACCCACGGCCCTGGCGACTCCGGAGGTGGCCACGCTTAACGCTGTTGCCGAGGCCGCCGTGGGTCAGAAGGCTCTGACCCTTGATGCTGTGATCACGCTGTCGTCTTCTCCTCCTACTCCGCCGATGGCCACTTCCCCCACTCCTTTCACTGTCTTGGACCGCGCCACTACCGAGCTGAGCCCACTGCGAGAAGATCTTCAGGGCGCCAACCCCCGCCTGGTGGTCGGGCGCCTGGAGCTAGCCTCTGGCTGGGTCCGCACTGACGCCTCCATCCGAGCGGCGCTGATCCAGGCTGTGTCGGCCTTCGATCAGGAGAAGCAAGCCACCTCCCAGGACAAGGCCGCTCGCGATGCCGCCTTGGGTGAAGCTACGAAGGCCCGGATCCGCTGCAAGGCGCTGCAGGACGAGCTGCAAGGCCTGCGTGATGAGCTCGCCAAGGAGGTCCGCGACCGCCAGGAGAAGGAGAAGGAGATGAAGACTCGAGAAGCTGCCGGTAGAGATCGGGATGCTGAGCTTGACGACCGTCGTGGCCGGTTGGAGACGCTGGAGCAGGCGCTGAAGGCGGAGAGGATCGAGCTTGATGGCAAGGCGAAGGTCTTGGCTGAGGATCGGGTGACTTTCGCGAAGCTGGAGGAGACAGCTCGCGCCGCACTGAAGATGCTTTATGATGGCGGCTTAGAGAAGCCGCTGGCCGGCGTAGAGGACGGTCCCGCCGAGTTGCTTCCCTTCTTGGTTCATGCTCTTGAAGATGTCACAGATGGCCTCGGTCCCACGGCCGAGGCCAAGGCGCGTGTCCTTTCTTCTGCGGTGCTGACGCGTGTCCTCAGCCACATATACCTTTGCAACCCCAACGTCGACCTTGACAGCCTGCTGGAACCTGTGAGCGGCGGGCTTGGCGTTGATGCTGCTGAGGCTGTGAAGCGCCGAGCAAAGGCCTTGCTGGCGAAGTTCCGCGCCTTCGGCACCAGGCCCAGACAAGATGCTGCTAGCTCTATGGCTCCAGGAGGTGGGGCTGCCCGGAAGTGATCTCTTCGTGGCTTCTATCCTGTTTTAATTCCTACAACATGCATCATGCCTCACGGAGGCGTTTAAACTTGTGTTTGGTGTTGTGGAAACAATCTATGGCCTGTAATATTTGCTTTTGAATTCTCTAGAATTTGCATTTTTCCTTCCTATTCGCTTGTGTTCTACGTCAGCAGGGCCCGGCCCCGCACATATCTCAGCCGCCGTTAGCCCCGACCGGAAACCAGGACGGGACCAAGGAGTGAGGGACTACATGACCAGTTAGGCTCCTCAGTCGCGATGCTCAGGAGTCCCCCTTGACGCGCGAACATCAAATAGGGAGGGAAGGCATAGGAGTGGATTTGTCGTATTACGTCGGCAGGGCCCGGCCCCGCGCATACCTCAGCCGCCGTTAGCCCCGACCAGAAACCAGGAGGGAACTAAGGGGTGAGGGGCTACGTGACCAGTTAGGCTCCTGAGTCGCGATACTCAGGAGTCCCCCTTGATGCTCAAACGGTCTTCGTACCTTGGCTCTGCTCGGTGAGGGGCGCGCGACGAACCAGGTCCGAGGGACCTGGCTGGGTGGCATGTGCCCGGGCATGGCCCGGACATAGCCCCCGTGTCCAGCCCCCTCGCGTGGTGCTCCCGAGGGGAGGCGTTACAATAGGGCCAGACACTGAGCTTTGGGCTCCCTAAGGTTGATGCGGCCATGGGCCGCCCTCAGTTGTTTATCACCAGCGCGAAGCATAGCGCTTCCGTATGTGTACGAGCATAGCCGCTCCTCGGCAGTGTCGTCAGCCAGCTTGGAGCGTGGTGCTTCTACTGGTACGTGGGAGGGGGCCCCCTCCGGGAGGAGCCCCGGGGTGTGTACAGCCCTGCCCTGACACGTGGCTGGCACGGTAGGGCTTGACAAGGTGTATCTTGGCTCCCGTGAGCCAGCACGGGACTCATGGGGCCCTAACTCAAGGCGGGTTGCGCCTGGCTCTGGGCCTTTGTTTGTAGTATGCTCCTGCAAGATTGGTTAGATGCCAACGCTCTACGTCCTCAGGTCCCGGCCCTCGAGCGACCTCAGGCGTCGCTGGTATGTCAGGTCGCGATGCCTTGGACAAGGCCAGGAGGTGAGGGCTGGAGGGCCAGTAAGAGCCCGTGAGTCGCAATGCTCAGGTGCCCCCCTTTTAATGTGCAAGTGATTAGCACGAAGGAGAAAAGGGGGCCGTGGGAGCCATCAGATAATAATCATAGCGGGTCAAATATGCGAGGCACACGACCGAGATAGATGCGAGAGGGATATACACCACTGGGTCAGGCTCGAGCATCTTGGGGATAATGCAGCTCGAGGGGCGCCCCCAGCAAGGTAAACTAAAGATACGAGAAAAGAGATATGTGTTGCAGGGACGGACCCATGCAGCCTGGGAATGATGCAGCCCTGGGGGCGCTCCCAGCTGAAAGAGGAACTTGAAAGATGTCACCTGATACCATCAAAGATGAAAGAGCGTTGAAGTAGCGGATGACGCGCGGCGAGGAAGCTGATCCTCACGAGCTCCCAGGACCCGGAGCCTCGGGAGGCTCTGGGGGTCTAGGCGGCTCTTCGAGGAACATCTCCATCTCCGCCAGGACCACACAGTGCCTGACCTCCTGAGCCTCCAGAATGCTCCTTAGCAGGCGCTGATGAGCAGCGGCCGTGTTCGGCAGGCCGAGAGGCATGCAAACGTAGTTGTGAGGTGGACCCTCGCAGCATCCCACGCGCGAGGGCCAGAGGCGCTCCTGAGACGCGGCTCGGTTGAGCCCTGGCATGTCGATGCAGATGCGCAGCTCACCATCCTCACCTGGATGGGGGGCTATGGCGGGTAAGTGGCGGTTGCCGCGCATGACTCTTGACTCCTGCAGCTCCTGAGTATTTCTTGCGATGAACTCCTGAGAGTTGGACCTCCCTTTCCTCGCACCTTCCTGAGGGAAACGTGTCGCGAAGCACACCTCCAAGTGGTGCCCGAGCACCTTCCTCGTGACCTTGGCAAAGTCAGTGGCCCTCCAGGCGAGAGCCACCAAGCCTTGCCCGAGGAGGGCGCCGGGCGCGCCTTCCTATGCGACAGAGGGAGGCACCCCTTGAACGGGCGCGGATCCTGATGCGGTGCCACCGGAGGTGCCTACCTCCTGAGGGCTCAGGCCAGGTGATGTCTTCTTCTTCTTAGGGACTGCCTCGTGGAGGCTCCTGCTCCTGTGATCTGGATCTTCAATTGATGCAGCCTGGAAGGCACGCTCGAGAGAACACACTGCATCCTTCTCCTCACACGGGACTGTGATGACTCCACCACTTCCTGGCATCTTGAGGACATTGTAGCCATGGTGGGTTACTGCCATGAACTTGGCCAGGGCCGGATACCCGAGGATGGCGTTGTATGGCCGGCGAATGTGGGCGACGTCAAAGTCGATGAGCTCAGTACGGTAGTTCTTGCACTGTCCGAAGGTGACAGGGAGGCGGGCCTGCCCTATAGGGGTGGTAGAACCATCAGTGACTCCTGAGAAAGGCTTGGTTGTCTGAAGTTGATCATACGGCACTTGGAGATTGTTGAATGTCTCGACAGACAGGATGTTGAGACCTGCTCCACCATTGATGCGGGTCCTGGTGACCTCCACATTGCTGAAGACTGGGGAACAGAGCATTGGGAGAACTCCAGCCGTTGCTGCGCACTTGAGCTGATCCGCTAAGCTGAACGTGATGGCACACGTGGACCACCTGAGAGGGCGCGAGGCCTCGGGCTTTGGGAGGACTGCATTCACCTCGCGAGCAAACTGCTTGAAGATGAGATGAGGGGCCGGGGCTTGAGCTCCGCCCAGGATGCAAGCGATTGCGCGTGGCTCCCGCTAGAGGAAGGAGGCGTTGTTGAGCGTTGTGGCCTTGAGGAGCTAGGCGGCGAGTCATGGCAGTGTCGACCTGGCGGACAAACGGCTTGATGTGGCGACTCGTGGGCAGGGCTTGCGAGCTACCAAGGAGCACCGCGACGACCGAGAGCACTGGCGCTGCGTGATGGGCGAGGAAGAGGCCGCACAGCTCCTCTCAGGATTCCACTGAAGACGCTGGTATGTGGAGCAACCACATGCGCGGGACGCCGGTGAGCGCCATGGGTAGCCAATTGGCCATGACCCGGTCATCGCCCCCGGCCTTGAGGATGGCCTCTTCATACGCTAGCAGGAAAGCTAGCGGATCTGATGCGCCGCTGTAGCACGGCGGCATCTCTGGCTTCAACTTGCTCGTCCCTCGCACCTGTCGTAAGGAGGGGTCAGAGCTTGGAGACCCCAAGACCCAGCACCGGCCCCTGCGGCTGGAGCGGGCAATGCGCTGCCTGCCATGAGGACGAAGCGCAAGGTTGATGGAGAACGGGCCATCGACAGTGAGAGCTCTGGCGCACCCCTACCTGGCATCTTCTGGAGGTTCCGGCAGACCCTTGATGTTCGAACTCTGGGGTGCGCGCGAAGATCTCTGCCCTACCAACTCACATCTCGAAGCCTCGCAAGGAATCTAGGATAGAAAGATGAACACACACAAGGGACACGAGGTTTATACTGGTTCAGGCCACCATTGTGGTGTAATACCCTAATCCAGTGTGTGGTGTGGTGGATTGCCTCAGGGGCTGGTGATGAACAATACAAGGGAAGAACAGCCTCGCAAGGTATGTTCTTGTAGCGGGGTGGATGAACTCTCTCCTCTACAGTGGCTGGCTAGTCCTTTATATAGAGAGAGGCCCTGGTCCTCTTCCCAAATATTGAGCGGGAAGGGCGCCATCAATTGGCCATTTTGAAGTGGAACATCTAGTACACTTATCCTGACTAAAGTTGGTCTTCGACTGCCAAAGACTCTGACGATGACGCCATCTTGGGCTCCACGGTGACCTCCATCCTGCCGCTCTGCTAGTCTTGGTCTTGTTGCACCGAAATGGTAACCTTTGCCTGATGCCTTGGCATGTGCTTGCTCCCCTTGCACCAAAGGGGAAACAAGGACACTGCGCAGGCCGGCGCCCGCCTGGCCTCGATCGTCACGGCTTGCATCACGGGCACCTCGCGAGGAACCCCTGCCTTGATCTCTCCGCCTCCTCGCGAGCCTGCCTGACGAGGCTGCTCCTGAGGAAGCTTCCTGTCGTCCGCCCCGCGAGGCTTGGCCCCTCGCGAGGGTCTTGAGCTTGAGCTGATGAAGGTGGGCCGCACTGGGCCACTCCTTGAGCCACGCTGCAGGCTGCAGGCAGGCAACTCTGGGGACCCCTGTTCCCAGAACACCGACAGTAGCCCCCGGGCCCAAGGCGCGCCCGGACTTGGCTTAGCAGAGAAGCGAAGGGGAAAGTGCGTAGTGCCGCGGTCCCCAACAGCCTGCGGCCTTGGGTGCCGCGTGGCGGTTGATTGGACGTGGGCGTCTCCGCTTCCCCACGCCCCTCACTACGCACCCGGCTAGGTGCTACGTCTTGAGCTTGCGTTGGTTTTCCTTGAAGAGGAAAGGGTGATGCAGCAATAGTAGCATAAGTATGTCCCCTCAGTTTTTGAGAACTATGGTATCAATCCAGTAGGAGGCTCCTCAACAAGTCCCACAAACCTACACAAACAAACAAAGAACTCGCAACCAACACAATAAAGGGGTTGTCAATCCCTTCACGGACACTTGCGAAAGTGAGATCTGATAGAGATAATATAATAAGATAAATATATTTTTGGTATTTTATAATATAGATGCAGAAAATAAAGATGCAAATAAAAGTAGATTGGAAGCAAATATGATAAGAGATAGACCCGGGGGCCATAGGTTTCACTAGAGGCTTCTCTCAAGAGCATAAGTATTACGGTGGGTGAATAAATTACTGTCGAGCAATTGATCGAAAAGCGAATAATTATGAGATTATCTAAGCATGATCATGTATATAGGCATCACGTCCGCAACAAGTAGACCGACTCCTGCCTGCATGTACTACTATTACTCCACACATCGACCGCTATCCATCATGCATCTAGAGTATTAAGTTCATAAGAACAGAGTAACGCATTAAGCAAGATGACATGATGCAGAGCGATAAACTCAACAATATGATATAAATCCCATATTTTTATCCTCGATGGCAACAATACAATACGTGTCTTGCAACCCTTTCTGTCACTGGGTAAGAACACCGCAAGATTGAAGCCAAAGCTAAGCACTTCTCCCATGGCAAGAAAGATCAACCTAGTAGGCCAAACCAAACCGATAATTCGAGGAGACTTGCAAATATAACTCAATCATATAAAAGAATTCAGAGAAGATTCAATTATTATCCATAGATAAACTTGATCATAAACCAACAATTCATCGTATTTCGACAAACACATCGCAAAAAGAGATTACATCGAATAGATCTCCACAAGAGAGGGGGAGAACATTGTATTGAGATCTAAAAAGAGAGAAGAAGCCATCTAGCTAATAACTATGGACCCGAAGGTCTGTGGTAAACTACTCACAACTCATCGGAAGGGCTATGGTGTTGATGTAGAAGCCCTCCATGGTGGAATCCCCCTCTAGCAGAACGCCGGCAACGGCTCCAAGATGGGATCTCGCGGATACAGGAGGTTACGGTGGTGGAAATTGTGTTTCGGTTGCTCCCTGGATGTTTTCGGGGTATGTAGGCTTATATAGGAGAAAGAAGTACGTCGATGGCCGCCCGAGGGGCCCACGAGACAGGGGGCGTGCCCTATAGGGGGGGCGCCCTACCCTCTCGGGGCCGCCTCGGCTGCTTCTTGACTTGCACTCCAAGTCCTTTGGATCACGTTCGTTCCAAAAATCATGCTTCCAAAGGTTTCATTCCGTTTGGACTCTATTTGATATTCCTTTCCGTCGAAATACTGAAATAGACAAAAAAAATAGCAATATGGGCTGGGCCTCCGGTTAGTAGGTTAGTCCCAAAAATGATAATAATGTGTAAAATAAAGCCCATAAACATCCAAAACAGGTAATATAATAGCATGGAACAATCAAAAATTATAGATACGTTGGAGACGTATCAAGCATCCCCAAGCTTAATTCCTGCTCGTCCTCAAGTAGGTAAATGATAAAAACAGAATTTTTGATGTGGAATGCTACCTAGCATAATTTCTCAATGTAATTTCTCTTTATTGTGGCATGAATGTTCAGATCCAAATGATTCAAAATAAAAGTTCATATTGACAAAAGAATTAGCAATACTTCAAGCATACTAATAAAAGCAATCATGTCTTCTTAAAATAACATGGCTAAAGAAAGTTCATCCCTAGAAAATCATATAGTTAGGCTATGCTTCATTTTTGTCACACAAAGATGTTCCCAACTTCTATACCCCCAATGACAAGCCAAGCAATTGTTTTGTACTTAAATAATCTAAAACTTTTTCAACCTTCACGTAATACATGAGCGTGAGGCATGGATATAGCACTATGTGTCGGAGTAATGGGCCACGGGTAGGCTAACCCGAGCCCCAGGACATTTCAAGACATCGGGGCAGGCCGCGCCCCTCAGGCCGAGTCCCAGGAGCGACTCCAAGATATGCCGAGTACCAGGCGGCGACTCCCAGATAAGACGACTCTGAGCTGGCGACTCCCAGGTAGGCCGACTATGGAGAGTCGGCTCAAGACTCCTCCCTTATCCCGAAGTATGACGCGGGGTACGGTTACGGCATGGCCGTTTCCCCCTGCCTACGAAGGGCCGGCGTGGCTACAGTAAGCCATACCGCTGGGAGATCTCCGGCGAGATACGGCACTGTTGCCATGCCTGCCCTGACCTCAGCCATAGTATGCAGTGCACTGTGCCCACGACGCCGGCCTGTACGGCCCGAAGGCGGCGGGGCCGCCTGTTAGTGAGAGGGCCGACGCCGGCCTGGGCAACCCGAAGACGGGCCCGTGGGAGTCGGCCTCCCTGGAGTCGGCCGACTCCTCCCGGGCCCCACAAGCCATTAATCAGATAAGATGGGGGATGGCGACAGTGATCGCCCGATAGACGGCGGCACTGTTGCCACGACCCGATGACCGAGCCTGCGTCATCGGGAGTGCCGCTACAGTATCAAGCCTGTCCGTGGGACCCGCCAGTCGGCGGGCCCCAGAAGCCGGCGGGGACGACGGCGGCCTGAGAGACAGGTGGCTGGGACCCGTGCCCAGCCGGATTACCATTGTACCCCCGGGGGGTAGGCCTATATAAACCCCCCGGGGCACCCATGCAAAGGGTTCGAACCTAGAGAAGAAGATAGACCAGATAGCCCAGGGAGGAGAGAGCTAGCCTTGCCCTCTCCTACCTCCCGAAACAGCTCCAGGAGCACCATTGTAGTTACCTTGCTTTAGTGATCATGCGGAGACCCCATAGAGCAGCAGTAGGGGTGTTATCTCCTAGGAGAGCCCTGAAGCTGGGTAAGTTCCGCCGGCGTGCATGTCTTCGCCTCGTCCCGCTTCCAGGCACCGGCGACGTTCTACTCGCTCGCGCCATGATAAGCCATCCTTTGGCATATGTCGTATCCAACCCCCGACATTTGGCGCCCACCGTGGGGCGAGGTGCACCGTCGTCCGGAGATCTGCTCTGGACGGGAACCCTGTTCCTCCCCGGCGAGCACAGCCAGCCCGGCGTGCCGGACGGCGTCTGTGTCGACGCGCTACGCGGCGCTGCGATCGCCTGTGCAGCCAGCTGCCTCGCCGATCTTGTCGGCGAGGTTTGCCTCTCCGACGAGCCTGCGCCAGACGCAGGCGTGAGTGGCCCCGAGAGCCTCCTCGCGGGCCTCGTCGACCAACTCCACGTCGCCGGCGAGCCTGCCGCAGACCTGGAGTCCATAGGATCCACCGACCTGATGTTGGTCGACTCCGACACCGCGTCGCTCGACGCGTTCCCCACCAATGTGGTGGTCTACGACGAGCCGCTCTCGTACGCGGGGAGCGGCAGAAGCACCGTTGCTGAGGTCCTCGTCCTCGAGCACGGCGAGCGCTCCGGCGAAGGAGCGCCTGACCCATTTGACGCGGCCCTGCGAGACCTTACAGCACCGATTCTGGAAGACGCCGACGCCAGGATGCTGGAGGTGCTCCGCCTTCAGCTCATCGAGGGCGCGAAGAACCTAGCAAGCATGAGGCGCTTGTCAAAAGCTTACCAACGAGAGATGGATCGCGCCGTAGGCGGCTCGCCAGCTCCAACCGGGCCTAGCCGCCTAGGCGCGGTCCGACAGCGCGGCGCGGCAATCGCCAACCTCTTCGGGGTTGATCGCCCTGTGTATGCCACGCCCGCAGAGAATATCCGTGCCGCCCAGGCGGCAGCAGACGAGCTCGACAACTTCGAAGGCAAAGAGCACCGCATAATGACGGAGCGAGTTCAGCAGCTCCTCGACGCGGCCGCCGCGCAGAATAATGCCGGCTGCCGCACCGAGGCGCCGCAGCGCCAAAACGACGACCCACCACCTCGCCGAGACCAAGGTGCGACGTCTCGAACGCCGACTGGTGGGGCCCGCGGGAAGAAGGACAAGGAGCCGGCTACCATCGAGCGCGACCAAGACGGCCGCCCTAGAGCGGTGGAACGGTGGGACGACTACCTACCTCCCTCTCCTCACAGAGAAAGACAAGTCTCCCCGCCGCCCGTGGAACATCCGACTCTCGGCGACCGCCTTGGCCGCCGAGAGGGAGTCGGAGAGAACGACGCCCGCCACCGGATCAACCGACTCCACCGATCCCTGGCGCTGGAAGAAGAAGATGAGTTGGGTCCCCCCTGCTTTGGACCCCGCATCCGGGACGAGCCCTTTCCCAAAGGGTTCACGCTCCCCCGAGACACGCCCAAATATACCGGCACCGTGAAGCCGGAAGATTGGCTGATCGACTACTCCACAGCCGTCAACATAGCGAACGGCAACAAGCGTGTTGCCGTAAGATACGACCCGCTCATGCTCCAGGGCTCGGCCCAGACGTGGTTAAATAGTCTGAAGCCTCGCAGCATCAATAGCTGGGTCGACTTCACCGAGGCTTTCGTCCGCAACTTCACGAGCACGTACAAGCGACCTCCCAAGCCACGCCAGCTCTCCTTGTGTGTGCAAGGCCCTGACGAGTCTACTCGCGACTACCTCACGCGATGGGGCAAACTCCGGAACTCCTGCGAGGGCGTGCACGAGGTGCAGGCTGTCGAGTACTTTACCGCCGGGTGCAGAGAAGGCACCATCCTCAAGCACAAGCTCCTCTGCGACGAGCCGGAGACCCTCGACGAGCTGCTGATCACAGCGGAAAAGTACGCTACGGCCGACTCCTCCATGAAGGCGGAGATTCGGGTCAGCACAACTGGCAAAGTCGCCCCTCAGGCTCCAAGAACTCCGGCTGGAGACACCAGTAGGCGGCAACAGCAGAATGACCAGAAGCGCAAAGCCCCGCAGCCGACTTCCAGCAGTCGGCAAGTGGCAACGGCAGAGGACTAGCAGCTAGAGGGACCGCCTCCGGCGAAGCGGCAGAAGGGCGGCAAGTCCAACTGGCTGCCGGCTTTCTCCTACGAGCAGACTCTAGATGGTCCCTGCAGGTTTCACAGAGGCGCGAAGCCGTCAAACCACACCACCATGAAATGCCACTGGCTGACAAGAATCGCCAAGGGGGACGGCCTGCTCCCTCCCGCTCCTACTGGACCGCCTCCTCCACCACCGCCCTAGCAGCCGGCCGTCAGGCCAGTCGGCGCGATACAAGACGAGTTCCCAGATGAGCACAGAGCCTATGTGGTGTTCACCAGTGTAGCGGATGACCGGCGCAGCAGGCGCCAACAGCAGCAAGAAGTGAACGCGGTTGCATCAAGCACTCTAGAGTTCATGCATTGGTCCGAGAAGCCTATCAGCTGGAGCAGAGCTGATCACCCAGAGGTGATGCCGAGTCCAGGCTCCTACTCCTTGGTCTTAGGCGCCACGATCGCCATGGATAGGTGGGCCGCTCGCTTCTCGCGAGTACTGATAGACGGAGGCAACAGTATCAACATCCTGTACAAGGATACAATGGAGAAATTAGGAATCAAGCGAAGACAGCTTCAGAGCAGCCGGACTGTGTTCCACGGAATCGTCCCTGGCCTTTCCTGCTCACCAATCGGCAAGATCCTGATAGATGTCCTCTTCGGAGACAAAGATCATTTCCGCCGAGAGCCAATTTGGTTTGAGGTGGTGGACCTTGAGAGCCCATATCATGCACTGATTGGCCGACCCGCCTTGGCCAAGTTCATGGTGGTCCCCCACTACACCTACCTCAAGATGAAGATGGCGAGTTCCAAGGGAATCCTAACCGTGTCCGGCGACTACAGGAAGTCGTCCGCTTGCGCGGCCGAAAGCAGTCGGCTGGCCGAGTCCTTGGTGATCGCAGCTGAGAAACGGCTCCTTGATCGGGTCGTGGCGATGGCCGGCAAGCAGCCCGAGTTATCGCCCGACCCCAAGGAGTCGGAAGCAGAAGGATCACTCAAGCCGGCCAGAGAAACAAAGAAGATACCGTTGGACCCGGAGCACCCGGAGAGGTATGCTGTCATGGGCACAGGCCTTGACAGCAAATAGGAAGGCGAGCTCATCGATTTCCTCCGTGAGAATCGCGACATCTTCGCATGGTCCCCCAAGGACATGCCTGGTGTCCCGACGGAATTCGCCGAGCACAAATTACACGTCCGATCTGATATGAAGCCCGTCAGGCAGCCCTTGCGCCGCCTGTCAGAAGAAAAAAGAAGAGTTGTTGGAGAAGAAATAGCCCGGCTCCTTGCAGCCGGCTTCATCATGGAAGTATTTTTTCCAGAGTGGCTAGCAAACCCAGTTCTGGTGCTGAAGAAGAACAAGCAGTGGCGGATGTGCATTGATTACACGAGCCTCAACAAAGCCTGCCCCAAGGACCGATTTGCTCTGCCAAGAATTGATTAGGTGATAGACTCCACAGCCGGATAAGAGCTGTTGAGTTTCCTAGATGCATATTCAGGATATCATCAGATCAAGCTGAACCCGGTTGACAGACTGAAGACCGCCTTCATCACGCCGTTTGGGGCCTTCTGCTACCTGACCATGACGTTCGGCTTGAGAAACGCCGGCGCCACCTTTCAGCGTTGCATGCAGAAGTGCCTCCTGAAGCAACTCGGCAGAAATGCCCACGTCTATGTGGATGACGTGGTGGTGAAGACAGAAAAGCGTGGAACCTTGCTAGAGGACCTCAAGGAAACATTCGAGAATCTGCGCCGGTTCCAGATCAAGCTCAACCCGGAGAAGTGCGTTTTCGGAGTACCAGCCGGCTAGCTCCTCGGTTTCCTGGTCTCCGAACGCGGCATAGAGTGCAATCCAGTAAAGATCAAGGCCATCGAGAGGATGGAGGCACCCAGACGACTGTTAGATGTGCAGAAGTTCACCGGCTGTTTGGCATCCATCAGCCGATTCATCAGTCGACTGGGCGAGAAGGCTCTCCCCTTGTATCAGCTCATGAAGAAGACGACCTTCTTTGAGTGCACTCCCAAGGCGGACGAGGCTTTTCTCCAACTAAAGAAGATGTTGACTGCTCCCCCTGTGCTGGCGGCTCCGACTCCCAAAGAGCCCATGCTCCTATACATTGCCGCCACCAACCGAGTAGTCAGCACGGTCATTGTGGTCGAACGCAAGGAGGAAGGCAAGGCGCTACCCGTCCAGAGACCGGTATATTACTTGAGCGAGGTGTTGTCGACCTCCAAGCAGAACTACCCCCATTACGAGAAGATGTGCTACGGCGTTCATTTCGCCGCCAAGAAATTGAAGCCTTACTTCCAGGAGCATCCAATCACCGTGGTCTGCACAGCTCCACTGGCCGAGATCATTGGAAGCCGAGATGCTTCTGGCCGGGTGGCCAAATGCGCCATCGACCTGGCTCCCTACACCATCTACTACGAGCCCCGCACCGCCATCAAGTCACAAGCACTGGCCGACTTCCTCGTCGACTGGGCCGAGACCCAGTATCTGCCGCCAGCGCCCGACTCCACCCATTGGCGGATGCACTTCGACGGCTCCAAGATGCACACCGGCCTGGGAGCCGACGTCGTCCTCACTTCCCCCAAGGGCGACAAGCTCAGATATGCACTACAGATCCACTTCGCCGCCTCCAACAACGTGGCCGAGTACGAGGCGCTCATCCACGGGCTTCGGTGTCAGGACCCCGACTCGATGTCACATCGATCTAGCCGGTAACACCTCATATCACTTTGCGGCCTCACGCACGGTATCCCCACGGGTGTCGCCTTACCTTTGCCCGGGACCGTTTGCGCCTTTTGGCTCACGTATATGATAGTGTCGCTAGCATCCATATGATAAGGAGCCCGGGCTGACATGACTAGTCGTAAACGCAAAGTGGCACAGACTTACAGGGACATGCATCCATGACCCAGCTTCGAACGTGTCGGTCATCAGCAAGTGGGTCCGGGCTGTAGCACTGGGCTAGCAGGACTCCGGTAAACCGGGCTGTAGCGGGCTAACAGGACTCCGGTACTCAATGCGTGACATTTCCCCGAAGGGACAGACACCGGAACGAAGAAGGACACATGCCGGCCAGCCTAAGTGTTCCAGAGTAGTAGCAAGCTACCATGGCTCAGCGGTAACACTAGGAGACATTTCCCGGTAAGAGAGGCTACTAAAGATAAACAACTAGATAGTCAGATCCCACACATACCAAGCATTTCAATCATACACACAATATGCTCGATATGTGCAAATACAACAAGGCATCACAACATGACTCTACGACACAAGTACTTTATTTAAGGCTTAGAGAGCCATACATAACATACACAAAGGTACGGGTCTCACGACCCAGCATTCAAGTCATACAGTCATACAAACCAGCAGCGGAAGTAACTTGTCTGAGTACAGACAACTAGAAAGATAAAAGAGGCTTGGAAAGCCTAGCTATACTACGTGGTCCTTCACAAGCTCAGGATCACCACCTGGGCCTTTAGCCTACTCATTGATGTCAACGTCTACGTAGAACCCATCAGAAGGGGTTGCAGCGTCTTCTGTAAAAATGTAAATTATAGTAACATGAGTACAAAGGTACTCAGCAAGACTTACATCAGATCCTACATACATGCATATTATCAAGAAGGGTTGGAGGAGTTATTGCAGCAAGCCAGCTTTGACTCTTGGCTAGGCTAACCTACGAGACTCCAACTTGAAATGGTTTTTCGCACACGAGTCCACTAATCACCACTTCAATACACTACCGAGGATCCACCTCCGTCTTCCTACGGAAGAGCCATCCTCGGCACTCACACTTATCTTGAGGCTTTTAGTAGTTTCCATTTACTTGTCTATGAACTGTATAGGCAACCAAGTAGTCCTTTACCGCGGACGCGGCTATTCGAATAGATTATGATAACCCTGCAGGGGTGTACTTCTTCATACATGTTTCCACCACTTAGTGTCTGCACACGACATGTGCTCGGCAGACTTCAAGCGAAAGCCGACGTGGGTGTAGACCACGACCTACCTAAACACCTAAGCCTCTAGCCCAGGTTTATCGCCTATCCAGGTTCCATCCGCAGGGAGTCCGGCCGAGGTTTCCCATACGGCCCCGAACGATGTGAACAGGGTTCCCGAAATACCTAACGGGTATTCGGTACACCCGGCCACGTACCTACCGCATCACAGCCCACCCCTACGGTCAGCGCTGTCCGCGGCCTCCAGTAGGCTACAAACACCAGAAACTACTTGCAACTCCTGGACAGAGAGCTAGGGTGAATAAGAAGTCGAGCGGGGTCATATTTCAGGGCCCAATGCATGGTAGTAG
Organism: Triticum aestivum; assembly: GCF_018294505.1. NCBI lineage: Eukaryota > Viridiplantae > Streptophyta > Magnoliopsida > Poales > Poaceae > Triticum > Triticum aestivum. The sequence continues at coordinate 95,265,386 of NC_057804.1, forward strand.
CTGTATCTTAAATCACACATACAGATCTCAGTGCTTAAGGTCGGCTTCAATGAAACAACCCACCATGTACTCCTACATGGCCTCTCATCGATACCTTTACCAAATCGTGTTCACCACACCACTCTCATTACCGACATAATCATTTCACTCTAGCCCATCACCCAGATGAACCAGACCTGACACGACTCTAAGCATAGGCATAGCAAGGTAGGAACAACACATACATATGGCTCAATCAACTCCTACACATGCTAGTGGGTTTCATCTAGTTACTGTGGCAATGACAGGTGATGCAGAGGAAGTGGGTTCAACTACCGTAGCACACAGCAGTTTGAAACGCGTTGTCTTAATGCAGTAAAAGAGAGCAGGAGCGAGAACATGGGATTGTATCGATATGATCAAATGGTTGGTTGCTTGCCTGATGGTTCGATGCACTGATACGGTTCTTCGTTAGGGTAATCACGGTACTCCTCGGGGGCAGATCCTGCTGCAAGAACACCGATACACAACCATCACCAAACAATGTGCAACAATATGATGCATGCATGAAACATAGCAATATGAGTGTGTTAGGCTAATGCAACTAAGACCAGAAGGGTTTGCATCAATTTGAATCAAAGATTTAAATTTCAAACTCAAACATGGCCTTTTAAAGTGCTTTTCCTTGTTCTGCATTAAACATCAAGTTAACTTGTTTAATCATGCATGAAAATAGTACAGATGGATAGATTGGATTTTTCTGATCATTTTTCATATATAATTTGTCTGATTTGGAGTTACAGAATAAAAGTCATGAATTTTTGAAGTTTAAATTATATTCTGGAATTTCCTATATTAGAATAATTCCAGAAAAACAATTATTGCGTCAGCCTGACGTCAGTGTGACGTCAGCAGGTCAACGGAACACGTCCGGGTCAAACCTGACAGTGGGTCCCGCATGTCAGGGTGATTAAATTAATTAAAGTTTAATTAAGACTAAACCTGTTTGATTAACAGGGCTGGGCCCCACCTGTCATTGACTCAGGGGAGTCAACCAGGGCCCACCCATGGTCAAACCCGGGTCGGCTGCACCGGCGTTTAGCCGCCGGCGAGCCCGACGCGGCGGCGGAAGTGATTTTTGCCGTTCCGGCAACCAAACGAGCCGCGGAGGGCACCGGAGCGGAGCTGAGGTCGAGCCGCAGCTCTTGGTGGAGTCCGTTGGGGTCGGGGTGGCCGGAGTTGGCGCCGGCGACGACTTTGGCGGCCACCGGAGTTCGGCCAAAGTCGAACTTGTCGCTAGGGGGATCGGTGAGGTGCGGGGAGTGCACGGTTGGGCCTAACGCAGCGTGGTGAGTGCGTTGGACACCGCGGGTTGACCGAAGGATGGCCGGAAGCACGTCGGCGACGAGATCCGTGGCGGTGCGTGCGTGTGATCTTCGTGCGGTGGCTACACGGCTCGGGAATGAGAGAGAGAGGATCGGAGGGGTAGCTAGGCTCACAGCGCTCCCGTAGAGGCCACCGGCGGGGTCGGGGACGAGCTGAGGCGGCGACGACATTGAAGGGGATCTCCGGCGACGGCGAGCTCGGGCGAGGTCGGTGCGGTGGTCTCGGGCCGTCGAGCACACGGGGCTCGGCTAGCTCGATGAAGTGGACGGCGGCGAAGCTCCTGGACACGGCGGCACGGCGTGGGGTTGACGGAGGGCGTGGCTACGGCGAGGGGGTGGCGGCGATGGCGTCGGCCATG